>NW_026854014.1:0-113057 GCF_026571515.1 Ruditapes philippinarum
CATTTTTCAAAAGAAGGCTGAAATTGTTAAAAAAAAGTTTGTTCAAAAAAAATTATATTTTTGTTTTTTTTTCGAATTGCAAAATAATGTTACTATAGTACATATAATTCAGAGTTTCCACTAACAAATAGATCAAACCGTACGTGACATCAATATCATCGTTGAAAGCAACAAAATATACTATCATGGCTTTTAACTTGTTTCTTTTTTTAAAAACAACCACGAAATATTATAAACAATAAGTTACATCATTACATTTATTACGCATCTTTTATCATTTTTTTATAAATCTTTTATCAATTTGCCCGATTAAAGTAGCACTGTTTCCTGCAAGCATAATGTTAGTTAACGTATTTGACAGATCGATCATGGTGCAAAGTAATACATGTTATTCAGCGTCCTTACTGGAAAGTCAAATCAAAATAATTTGCTGATCTTTAATTTATTTAAATAATTATCTTTTCATATTATGTATGTAAATTTAAACGCTACAACGGTATCAAAGAAATATATTTAAACAACAAAAAATCAAAATGCAACTTACATAATAACGTTAAAAGTATAATTAAAGTCATATTTTTCTTCTCTCTTCTCAACATACAAACTAAAAAACAGAACGTAATAAAGCACAGTAAATGTTCTCGTTGTCCTTAAAAATGATAATAATTATAAACTACCAGGATGTTAGGTTATACTTAAGTGTTTGATTGACAACTTTTATCTCTACCGCATTGCCCAGTAGCTAGATACACAGACACAGAGCAAAAAAAAAACTACAAATGAAATAATTTAAGTGAATTGGTCTATAATAAAAGGTCTGTAATACAACAGTTACGTTAATCAGTATTAAGTATTAGACAACCATCAAACCATGAAAGAACTATATGTGGATGACGTTGACATGTGTGAGATACATGATCTGGAATTACATATACATATAAAGTAGATAATAAACTATTCTGGAACAAAATATCATTTTTCATCATATAACTTAAAACATTATCATCATTTTTTTCAATCAATATATAGATATAAGAATATCAAAACAATACATTTCTGTTGTTTGTGTTTTAGCAGTTTTTAAAATTATTATGGAAAATGTGCCTGTTATAAACCAATCCACTTTAAATATAAAACTGCAAAGTCATTGTGAATGCTGTGTTCACATAACAATATTACCATTCCCCAGGTGTTTAACACCAATTATACAGTCATTCGATATAACGATATTTCCATAAATATGTACATCAGGTAATGTTTACTACGTTTTGATTTTTTTTTTTTTTTTTTTTGGGGGGGGGGGGGTTAAAATAATGCCCTCTGTTTCATTAATATAGGCAGTTGATACAGACTACATTTCTTTCGGGACATTACAGGACATAGGAGAAAATGTGAATTTGGCATCTACATTGAAGTACGATCATTTTAATGACATATATCATACTATTTGCAAATTTATAAATCTGAAATGAAATAAAAAAGAATTTTAGGACAGCTAAAATATACCAGAAGAAGTTTTCTTTTCTTGTAAATTTCGGGAATTAAATAGAAATGATGTGCATACTGTGTAAAATATGTAGCGGGCTCTGTGGCATTATAGGTTCGATCTTGGTTTCAATAAAATATTTAAGTATGTCGTTAAGGCTGATTATAACAGAACTAACTGGAAATGCGGCAGACATAATTGTCATATATCAAAATATATTATACATTTTATGAATGGAATCCTTCTTTACTAATATAAGAGTCAGAGAGTCATTAAATAATGTTGTGATTACGACAGCGGTCAGGCAAGAACATAGTGAACCCCTGAGTTTGCACACAAGAGGTTAATACACAGGGCTGGAGAGTGAATCGAAATGAATGACGATCCGGGGGTTTTAGTCAGAAAGGCAGTTTTATTGATTATCATTTCCTTGCCCGTGTCTGATATGTATTAATGGAAAACAGTGTAAGGCGGCAGGGTGTGGGGACAGTTAATTGGGTTAATAATACGACTATAAGCTCTTTATTTGACATAGATTGGGAGCTCGGAGAGCCAAATAAAGCAACATAAATGTCCTTCATGTGAGTTTGATTGATAATTTTGATTAAAGTGTGCAGTGGTGTCCTGCTGTCAGTTATGATAAGCACCGCCTCCTATGTATAATGCATGTTCCGCATCGCTGTTACTTTTAGTTATTTCTTTTAATACACTTGCAATTGGATGTGTCTTCTCACGAATATTCTATTTTGATTAGATCAGTAATACAAATGATGTTACAAAAGCATAACATCGTAAAGCATACGTCCGTGACAAATATAATCTTAATGAAAACGCCGGTATTATCCTGAAAATTCTAGTTATTTTCGGTAGCATTATCGTGGTATAAAAAGATGGAGGAGATAATTACATAACAATGCTGGTAAGTGGCAGCTTTAATTACACTGATAAAAAGTCCAACTTAAAGTTCATTTTTGTGTTTCTAAATATGTAAACCAATATTTTTGAAGAATCTTTACCCAATGAACTATTTGTTACAGCGCATGCCGGTTTTGTCACGTTTAAGGCATGTGCACATTAACAAAATGTATTACAGGTTGCACGAAAGGACCCTTGAGGTTTTCTCCATCCAGTAAAGCTGGAAAGTCACTGTATAACATTAACAGTGTCTGTGTAAGAAGGATGTCTGTGATTGCGTATCTTTAATATGGAACCAAAAACGGAAATCATTTTCTCTATATATTTGTCTTGATATTTGGAAAGACAGAGTATAAAAAAGTCAAAGACAATGTACATATAAACTTTCTTTGTTACCATCATTGTATTTTCTTTGTTACTATAATTGTATTAGTTTATTATCATTTTTTAGATCCAGTTTATCTGAGATATATAGTTAAAGCATGAACAAGATACAAGTATCAAGAAGTTTATCTGTTAGAAAACGTAAATATTGTAAAATATCTACTCACAAATGCTTAAAAAGATTTTTATATACACTCACACATTACTGTTTCAAAGAACGATTTATTTCAACAAGAAGTTTTAACGCTACATGTGTATTACATGGTAGAAATTGGGTTTAAACTGTGTGGTTTTCAAACAATTTTTCGTGTTCAATTTTAAACTTGCTTTAATGATATGATTGCTCCAATTATTTAATTGGGTCGGTAAGGTTTTGGTGTAGGTTTGATAGGGACATTAGCATCATAGTGATTCCAGGTGTTGATTAGACTGTACAATGAATCTCCTGGACATTCTGTGTGACCAACATCACGATGGCCGTACATTTTGTAATCTGGTGTTATTTTGCCGAGCTGTATGCCACATTCAATCATCGCTTTGACGGCATGCAATGCAGCGTCGTTTGGAAGTTTGTTAGGAGTAGTCTCCCCATGATGAGAATGCGAATTGCTACGTCATTCCAGCCATAAGTGTGGTGCTCCAATTCCGTCCCAGGCTCTCCCTCATATTGCTTTACCGTCTTCGCCAATAAGGAAGTTGTATCCAATATCAATCCCAAACCTAAAGTTAATAAAGTATGTTCTTATTTATGTGTCTTTATACAGAAATGATAGTTTTAGACAGTAAAACACTAACAAAAGCAAAACACTTTATAAAGTAATAGAATTCTTTATGTCACATATTTAGTCTTCTACTGCATATTCTACCCAAAATTTCTCGTTTTCATTTTCGAGTCCAGATATCTTTATCAAAATACATATGATGGCATATCGTACTCAATATAGCCTCATTTTCGTTTTCAGGCCAAAGATTTTTGTCATTGAAATAACAACGCTAAAAAATAAAAGAAGTGATATAAAGAGGTCATCATACATTGTTTAGAGCAAAACTGCTTCTATTTGACACAGTACTTGTCCAATTGAATTCAAATCGTCGGTCTAGAAAACAACCATGTCTCGCGGAAATCCCCCGAACATATTTATTGGGATAGGGATTTGGGCTTTATAATGTGTAGAAAGACCCTCTAGATATGTGCAAAATCGAATTAGTAATGGACTCGCACAAGTGGTATTTAAACGATTGGCTTGCCTGAGAAAACGATGCTTTTTACGATCATTTACATACACAAAGAACAAATCGAGGGACCAGAAAACGATGATGCCACAAGGAAATCTCACGTACATATTGATTGGGTTAGGGATTTGGGATTCTTATTAATGTGCAAGGAAGACCCTCCAAAACATGTTACAAAATTGAATTTGCAAAGGAATCGGCGAAGTGATATTTTAAACGTTTTGGCTCTAAAAATGGTGCTTTTACGATCATTTTTATTCACAAAGAACAAATTTTATGGTCCGGAAAACGACAATGTCACGCGGAAATCTCAAGGACATATTAATTGGGTTAGGGATTTGAGCTTATTAATGTGTAAGTTCGTCCCTTCAAACATATACAAAATCGAATTTGGAAAGGAATCGGACAAGTTTTGTTTTAACGGTTGGCTTGAGAAAATGGTGCTTTTTATACACAAAGAACAAATCGACGATCCAGAAAACGGCTATGCCACGCGGAAATTTCACGTACATATCAATTAGGTTAAGGCTTTGAGCTTAACAATGTGTCAGAAAAACCCTCAAAACATGTACAAAATCCAATGTGCAAAGGAATCGAATATGTGCTGTTTAAACGGTTGGCTTCGAAATATGGTGCTTTTACGATCATTTATGCACAAAGAAAAAATCGAGGGTCCTGAAAACGACCATGCCACGCGGAAATCTCACGAACATATTTATTGGGTTAGGGCTTTGGGTTTATTAATGTGTAAGGATGACCAACTAAACGTACAAAATCGAATTTGCAAAACAATCGGACAAGTGGTGTTAAAACGGTTGTCTTGAGAAAAATTGATTTTTACGATAATTTTTTATTCACAAAGAACAAATCGACGGTCCAGAAAACGACCATGCCACGCGGAAATCGCACGAACATATTGATTGGGTAAGGGCTTTTGGCTTTATAATGTATAAGGAAGACCTTCCAAACATGTACAAAATTGAATTTACAAAGGAATCTGAAAAGTGGTGTTTAAACGGTGGACCCGTGTAAAGTGGTGGTTTATACGGTGATTTATATAAACAAAGAACAAATAAACTTACGGACATACTGATTGGCATATTAATGTGTAAGGAAGACCGTTCAAACATGTACTTAATCAAATTTGGAAAGAAATCGTACAAGTTGTGTTTAATCTATTGGCTTGAGGAAAGGGTGCTTTTTACGATCATTTTTTATACACACAGACCAAATCGACATTCCAGAACACGACCATGCCACGCGGGAAATCTCACGGACATATTGATTAGGTAAGGGCTTTTGGCTTCATGATGTCTTAGTAAGACCCCCCAGACATGTACAAAATCGAATTTGAAAAGGCATCAGACAAGTGGTGTTTAAACGGTTGGCTCGTGTAAAATTGTACTTTTTACAATCATTTGTATACACAAAGAACAACACGAAGATCCAGAAAACGACCATGCCCCACGGAAATTTCACGGACATATTTATTGTGCTAGGGCTTTGGATTTATTAATGTGTAAGGCAGACCCTTCAAACATGTACAAAATCGAATTTGCAATGACATCGGAAAAATGCTGTTTAAACGGTTGGCTTTAGAAAAGGGTTCTTTTTACGATCATTTATATACACAAAGAACAAATTGACGGCCCAGTAAACAACCATGCCACGCGGAAATCACACGGACACATGTTTTGGGTAAGAGCTTTGGACTTAAATTATGTGTAAGGAAGCGCCTCGAAATATGTACAAAATCGAATATGCAAAGAGATCTGACAAGTGGTGTTTAAACGGTTGGCTCGAGAATATGGTGTTTTAACGATCATTCATATACACAAAGAACAAATCGACGATCAAGAAAACGACCATGTCATGGGAAATCCTATGAACAAATTAATTGGGTTAGCGCTGTGGACGTGATTATCAATCGAATTTTCAAAGGAATTGGACAAGTGGTGTTTAAAAGGTTCTCTCGAGAAAATTGTGGGGATTTTTTACGAAATTTTTGAAAATTTATACGCTTTATATGCAGAAAGAACAAATTGGCCGGCCCAGAAAACGACCATGCCACGCGGGAATCTCCCTGACATATTAATTGGATTTCAGCTTTGGGCTTTATAATTTGAAAGAAAAACCCTCAAACTTGTACAAAATCGAATCTGCAAAAGAGTAAGATGGTGTTAAAACGTTTGGTTCGAGAAAATGGTGCTTTTTACACAAAGAACAAATCGACATTTCAAAAAACGACCATGCCAGAGAAAATCACATGGACATATTGATTGGTTTAGGGCCTTGGGTTGTAAAATGTGTAAAGAAAACCCTCCAAATATGTACAAAATTTTATTGTGCTCAACAATGTAAAATCACCTCTTATGACTTTACCAAGGCTTGCTTGAATGATATTCCATATTGCGCCACCATTTCAGTTGTCTTCTTTATGTGGTTTTGAAAGTTGAAACGACTTTTTAAACTTTACATGGCCATATTTACCATTGATATTAATTTGAATATCTTCTCATGATAACAAGCTATAACTAGTAAGTGCATGCAAGATAAAGGCAAAAGATAAAGTTACGATAAAGACAAACGACTAAGTTACGGTAAAGAAAAAGTATTCTATATTCAAAGTACAAACTCTTGTTAAAAATATAAAACATTAAAGGTTTCTTGAGTGATGACTGAATCATTATAGGAGGTTGTTATCATAAATAACAATGGTGTTCGAAAACTTGCATTGTACCTTTATTTCTATGTATATGTATATTAACGTGTCTTTGGCTATGGCAGGCAATAATGATATCTTTATAGTACTATCACTATATACTGGCAAGAAACAGCATGAACCTTGTCAATAACTATGAAGTCTGAACATTTACCTCTTGTATCCATATGGAGATTTTGTATGGTTTTCATTTCTTGGGCACATTCATCTTTTGTGAAACATTCGCTCATTGCAGTATGATGAATGAAGACAACTGTCACTGGTGTCCCCATGTAATTGATTGCTTTAGATGGCCTTGCTCCCCAGGCATTACGTGAAACTATGGTGACGTTATCACAATGTGGCAGAGGTAGAGCATCTACTGAATCTGTAGAGAGAAAAAACGTACTAACAAAGTTAGTATAACCTTTTGTGAATCAGGATTCAGCAATGATTTTTTTTTCATTAATATGATAAAGAAAAACAATTTTCATTTCTAAGGCTACATGTGTTTTAATTATAAGGGTTTGCGGTATAAAGTTATGTTTAGGTTCATATAAAAAATCATAAACTAGTACAACTTATAATTTGTGTATGAAGGACATTTCTATGTTTTTGCTGATTTATTTTAAATGACGTAAATAAGTCTTCGGTCTTTTATAGATGAAACTAGGTTTCAGGTGAAAACATCTTAGGTGTTCAGTTTATATATGGCACATTTGATGTTTTACTGTGACATTATTAGTATGTTCTTTCATATACTGAGATTCTGACAAAACTTCCACTTGGTTATTAAAGAATGCGATTTTTATCAAAACATGGATGTTTTAAAAGATATCAGCAATAGCAAAACCACAACAAGAAAAGATTTGCAACTTACAAAATAACGCCAGAAGTAAAATTAACTTCATATTTTCCTCCTTTAAATACAGTCTAAAATACAATTTTCGATTTAAACGGTAAGTGTTTTCCTTTTACCAAAAGATTATTATAAATGACTTCAATACTATCAGAATGTATGTTTATAACTGATACTCTAATCTCAACCTCATTCCACCGTATCTAGATACACAAGTTTTAGAACGTTTAAAGGCATGCTGAATAATGGGTTAACTTTATTAATTACATGCTTTTCGTTGGCTTAAAGAAATATATCAGTGAAATATTAAACTGATATTTCACTGTTTGAAAGAGTGAAAATATCGATTTGATATTTTTCAATGTTTTGAATTTCAGCCAGTTACGTTGTTTCAGTGATATACCGGCGTGCACTGTACTGGGAACCAATTTACGTCGTAAATGACGTCACGTTGTATTATTATTAGCGAGCTTTTCATTTAGTATTAGGTCAAAATGTCTTTTTAAACGTTTCTTTGCATATAATAAAAAGAAATTTTATTAAGTTTAGTGCAAGATCGAAATCTTTTTCACTTGTGAACACCAAAAGTTCATATTTCATTCGTTGCTGCACTCGTGATATATACCATTTGGTGCTCATTCGGTATAAAATATTCAGATCTTACACTGAACTAAACCAATATCCTCTTATCCTCTATTTAAGAAATAATATATCCGAAAATCAATAAAATCACTGTTTGCAGTTCGGAAGCGAGGAATTATATCACGAGGGCGTAGCCCCGTTGATATAATGATGCGCATCCGAACGACAGACAGTGATTTTGTCAAGCGATAAAATCACCGATTTGGATATATTATTTCGATTCTAACACGACATTAACAAATAAATGTTGCCATACCTGATATTAAGGTAACATTACGCCTGATTTGTTTCTGTACATATTTCAGCGCGTCGCATTTTTAGTGGTTACGTCACATGTTTATAATGATTACGTCACATATCTAAATATAGAACGTCAACAGTGATTTTATTGCATATTCTAACACGACCCGCATTTCTCCCTATTGAACAGAGAAGAACAGAAAGCTACGTTCTCGTGATATAATTCCTCGCATCCGAACTCCAGAGATGTTATTGAGCAATAAAATCAGTTTTGGATATTGTTTTTCTTAAATAACACCCATTTTCGGTTCTTCTATGTTCAATAGGGAAAATGCGGGTCCTGTTAGAATGCATAATAACTCCCACTTTCGGTTCTTCTATGTTCAATAGAGAAAAATGCGGGCTGTGCTAGAATAAACATTCTTGCATAGCAGACTGGCGTTTCCGTTAGTTTTACCCATGCCGGAAATTTCATCTGGCATGGGGGGTTCCAGATGAGTCGCGTGCTGTACAATGGCACGCTTAGGATGACGTCATTTTACCGTTATGAATGAAGTTGCAATTTCATACGCTGTTGTAAGAAAGTAGTTACGGTTGTCATGATATAAATTTCTATTGAAAATAAAGATAAAGAATTTAAAATATAATGGAATATGGTAGAATATGCAAGAAAAAATATCTGACATATGTTTGCGGTTCGGATCGGAACATCCGTCCCTTGGTTACCCGCCCATGGGCGGTAACTCGGCAAGCCTCGTTACCGCCCAATGGGCGGGTCACCTCGGGACGGATATTCCGATCCGAACCGAAACATATGACAGATATTATTATTAGAATATCAACAAGAACTATCTTTTATAAATATACCCGGCCGAAGTTTAACTGTTAAACATACATGCAAAAGTATGTTATTTTAAGTTTTCAAAACAAAAAGAAATATGAGCAATGCTTGCATAACAATGACATGATAATTATTTCTCGTAGCTATAAAGAAAATACAATTTTTTTTATTTTATGCTTTTCAGTGGAGTACTGATTTATCTGTGAAAATTATATTTGATAATTTCACAGTGAACATTATTAAAATATAATTTCACACTTTTCAATGATGAGACTACTTTTTAAGATTTTCCCAATGCGGTACCTCAATTTTATTATTGTTGACAATTCTGACATTGTCAGGGCTTTTTAGAGAAATACAAAGCTGAAAATGATATATAACTAAAATTTCAAAAGTAATAAAAAGAAGAATTTACTTCAATTTATTCAAATTATCAATCACCAAATATCGTCTCTAAATTTTTGTTTCATTTTTACAGTCTGAAAAAAAAAACAATTCCTTCCACATGCAAAACTGCTCTTGATGAAATTTGGGCATATTTAAGTATTCTAAGAGCAATAACTGCCTAATAACTTGAAAGCAATGACAGACATCAGCCCGAAGAATAAGTAAACAACCCAGCGTTTCAAAAATTCCATGTTTTCAAATGTCCTAGCCGCTTTTTGAATGTTTACACATCTGTCAACACTTATTTATTGTCTGTAACAATCTTCAATCAAATAAGTTTTCTTTCTCCTAAAAAGATCTATGACTAACAAAACCAAATGATATCCCACAATTATATTCCTCCCGTGATATACACAACTTTTATCAAGAAGTATCTTTAAAAAAAGATACTCGGCCGAGCTAAAACTGGTTTATTTGCATATCGTATCTCAGGAAACATGGAAAAACAATCATAAGAATTATGATGTTGAGCCTAGAATTGAATGTTACGTTTAAATATTTGAAATATTAAAATCATATGTATACAGGGGCGTAGCTAGCGTTACGCACCTACGCACGTGCGTAACATTGATCCAGGAAAACGAAAACACAAATATACTAAAAACGGTGAGAAAACTAAAGGGTATAGGCGTGGGTGGTGTTGGAGGGTTTTGAGGCATGGTTCCAACATTTAAATAGATCTAACTCTAATTATATCATTGATTCTAATATAAATATAGATCTTCGAAGTATTTAGGTAATAAGTTCCAATCATAATATAACGTCAAGAGTATTAATCCATTAAGAACTATTTGTATATGAAGCATTATAAATACGGTTTTAACGCTCGAAATACACTTCGCCCGACATACAGAACGAGTTACTGTATGTGGCAAGATTAACAGCACAACAATTGTGGAGACCTGCAACGCCACTCCATTCTTTGGCTGTATCGCCGACGAGACCACTGATGCGACGCCCATGGAGCAAATAGCTAACGTTATCAGGAACAGATAAACTTTATAGTTTCAATGTTATTAAACGTTTGCATTGGGGTGCCAGAAAGATAAATTACACGACGTCGCTTGTTATAACCACGTTTATTCTGTCGAGGAAAACGGGCAATTATGCCTCAGAAATGAATATATTATTACTTCTTCAAAAAAGGAGAAACATGATCGAGATTAAGTTTTAAAGCTGCACGCCTCCAAATGAGCAAAAATATTTCGATAAAATCAAACCTGAGAAAAGTGTAGTAAGATTTTAGGAAAGGTATACAGTAAAGATTCAAAATTCTAGTAAAACTTTACATGTTATGTGCTATTAATGACCGGATTTTTCAGTATGTATAACTAAATGTTATTGCTTTACGAACGCAGTAAGGGCTATTTTTGCATATTTTGACCTCTTCATAGTAATTTACATAGGTTGTAAGTGGCATTGATGATGTCTAAATTGCATTATTTTGGAAACTTTACAATATTAAACCGTTAAATACATTTTCAAATTTTCATGAAAATTAGCATGAATCTGGAGGTGTGCTGCTTTAAAACATTTAAATAATGGTTTCAGGGCTTGTTAAATGCTTTTATCATGAAGAAAGTAGCGCTTAATGTGAAATTATTTGTCATATAAGTAGCAAAATGTAAACAAAGTAGTATTTTGACTTCCATACAAAATACTGAATCCCTTTAACTGTATTAATCGCAAAAAATTCACAAGAAGAAAAATATGTACCTATAAAAACGTTTTTCTTGTGTTTGTTGTTGTTGTTTTCTTTTTCAGTGACGCTTCTAAAGTATAACCTCAAAGGCCCAGTATGCCCCAGAATTCTTTTATTTTTATGTCTCAAAGGCATTATTTTACTTTTATAATTTCTTTCATCAGTTACTTATTGGCAAATTATATAATCCCACACGAATTTATCTGAAAGATGTATTCGTGTGTGATCATTATTAAATTTGATTGAACTCTTTGAAAAAGAAAATTGTGCTGGCGATATAACTTTTATTTAACTGTATTTATTTACACAAATTTGAATGCGATTTGTTGTGTAATAAAAAAGAAACTTACATTAGTTGGCATTACTTAAAAAAATCTTAAACTCTCGTCAAAGGTTTGTACCTTTTTCTTTTATCGTTTTACATCATATTTTTACATCAATGACAACTCATGTGAGATCCGATACATGTATATATCATAGTATCTGTAATAATAAATAATTTGCTATGCGTTTTATTGTAATGGCATTATGTATGTCACCTCTCTTATAAATTAAAAAAAAAACAAATAACAAAAAATTACTGTATATATATAAATGAGTATGCTAGATATCACACTGAGAAATGAAAAAATGCAATATTTACACAAATGCGAAGGACATTTTTTCAGTGTGATATACAGCATATTTGCCCAAAAAGAAATCAGTTTTCTTGCTGTGTGCCGTATAAGTAAATGACAGCCATGAACGACCGTTTTCATCAAAGCACGAGAAACAGATATAATACCAGAAGTTCGACTGCTACGCGAACATTGAGCAGCGAAAGTAATTTAAGATAATAATCATCGCTACGTAGTAACTGATAACATTTTGAGATTTTAGTTAGTAACGATATTTCAATTGAGAAAAAAAAATCTAAAAATGAAGAAAACACATTATTTTCTGTAAATCTATAACACGGTGCGAAACATCACTGCTGCAGGCTCCATCCACTATAAAATCTGTGCTGTAAGATATACCGACAGAGCTTTATCCAAATGTTAACAAGTGTCTGCACTTCCTTCCAGCAATGCCAGTGCTGAACGTTCATTCATCATGTGGAAAAGGCTAAAGACTTTCTAGCGCTCAACGATGACCACTGGTCACCTCTCTGGCTTAGGACTTTTGTAGATCCATAGAGACAAGGTGATCTAGGCTGACGTTGTTGTAGATAAATTTGTGTTTGACACTTTTCTTTGCTGACTAGTAAAAGCGTACACGTCATTTGTTTACGTCTGTTTATACAATGTATTTCCTTATATAACGTTGATCAAATACCTTGAAATATTATTATACGATCTAGCAATTATATTTAAGACGTTCTCTAAATCACGTCACATATTAACACAAGTCATATCATAACATAAAAAGTTATTAATGATAATATTAAATTCCTTCTGACTTCAATTTGCAATTTTATGGACCTCAAATGGGCATGAAAATGCATAATTTTAACATCTCTAAATGGTGAAAATCAATGAGCTTCCGGGGGCTTTGCCCCCTGGACCCCTACCAGGGCTCTGCCCTGGACCTGCAAGGGGGCCTAAGGCGGCCCCCTTAACCCCCTGCCTGAGAGTGCGTAATATCGATTTCGGGCTAGCTACGCCCCTGGTATATGTTGGCAAATACGAAGTATTTGAATAGAAACAAAATCTAAAGTCTGAAGTAAATCCTTTGAAAGTAAGGAAGAAGTAAACAAAACTACAAACAAACAAAACAATTTTATTTCGTACTCAATTTTTTAATCTTTGTTCATTTTAACCGTCATGTGATTCTTTGATTTCTATACCCACGCCTGGCAAACTGTCGCTCCACTTCAAAATTGTGGTGTACGGTAAAACGAGCGAACGGCATTTCCGAGATAGAGCGGAAGGCCGATTTAAACGCCTAATTGTAAGTATTGTTTATGTTTTTGTCTTGTTTTTCATTTAAGTTATATTTTTTCGAAAAACGGAAAATGTAGTTCCGTGTAGGATTGATTTAGGCTTCCAATGATCTAAGCTGTTACAAAAACAAAATTATATTAAGCCCAGGAGAACTTTTCTCCCTGACGAAGCGAACGATGATTTGTAGAATATTGAACTTCCCAGCCATAGAAATGCCATACCCTTCGGATTTCTTGAAAAAGTGCATTAGTAAATTATCAACCCGTAATAAGATCTTGTCCTTCGTGAAAAATAAATTACTCCTGAAAGATTTCTTAAATTTGTAAATCGATATTTTTCGAAAGTTGTGGAGCGAAAGGGCAAGAGATGGAGCAAAAGGTTCGATGTTGAGCGCAAGGCGATATTAATTTGACGTATTAGGATGAGCGTAGTCTATGATTTTTTATATATAAAAGCTATAGAAGTTAAAATAGACATGATCAAGTGTTAAGACCGAGATATATATACCTTTTAAAGACAACTAATAAAGTGTGATATCCTTTCAACGACTATAGCGTAATAAATGTGATCGCGAAGGTGTCACCTATGGCTGCCGTGTAGATTCCATTATTTATGTTCGAAATTGACTGCCCTTGTGGTCGAGGGGTTAGAGTCAATGACTTCTAATCCAGTTACCTCTCTGGCGTGGGTTCGATCCCCGGGAGATACTTTGGTAGTTTAGCACGGAGGAAGGTAGTCTAGTACTGGTGTAACTCTCCAGGAACGATGGTTAGGAAACTACCCCCTATATGACTGAAATACTTTTGGGAAAAGGCGTAAAATGAAACAAACAAACAAACAAACAATGTTCGAAATTTTGGATGAGGCCCGACCATTGAATCATACACATGTATGCATGGCTAAGACAGGATGCCACTTATTCGAGGTCAATCATGATTTTTCACACGGTTATGTACATTTAAAAACGTGTATCCATGCAAATTCGACAAAATCGAATATTTTCAGTTCTACCGCGAACAAATGTTTCCGAGCAGGTACGTGTAACGCGATTATTCACGCCAAAATGTTATGTTTTTCGAAAGTTATATATTCAAGGTGCAGAACAGAAACAAAATTATGCAATGCATGGAACACATTAAATTAAATGGATCACTACTACCGAGTTCAGTTCACAATGACTTTCTGTCATTAATAGCTCTAACGTACATGTTCAGAGCAAACACAAATAAGCCACGTTTTCATGAATAATCTCTATGAAAATGGTCGACAAAGTGTCAGTCGTTATAAGGATATAACACGTGTTTCAGTTATGTTTCAAGATACTTCCTCCCTTATTTAGCATTGTTGTTTAGTTTTTTTATTTTCCTCTCAAAGTGTAAATAGAAATGTTTACTTTTATAATCAAACACTGCAGTACAAATCTTGGTTTAAGAAAAAATTAAGTTAAAATAAGTATCTAAGATTTTGTTTGTTTATCTATGAACAAAACGAACGTAATAAAAAAGGCAGAGCTCAGTCGGTGTACGGACTAAAATTATCAATAATATAATAGACCTAGTTATAGTAGAAATTTCTATTTACACTTTGAGAGGAAAATAAAAAAAATAAAAAATAAATAAAACATAACTGAAACACGTGTTATATCCTTATAACGACTGACACTTTGTCAACCATTTTCATAGCGATTCCTCGCCTTACAAATTCATGAAAACGTGGCTTATTTGTGTTTGCTCTGAACATGTACGTTAGAGCTATTAATGACTAACAGAACTCGGTAGTAGTGATCTATTAAATTTAATATGTTCCATACATGGCATAATTTTGTTCTGTTCTGCACCATGAATATCTAATTTTCGAAAAACATAACATTTTGGCCGTGAAACAATCGCCTCGGAAACATTTGTTCGCGGTAAGAACTGAAAATATTCAAATTTTGTCGAATTTCACGGACACACGTTTTTTTAAATGTACATAACCGTGTGAAAAATCGTGATTGACCTCGAATAAGTGACATCCTGTATTATGCCATGCATACATGTGTATGATTCAATGGTCGGGCCTCATCCAAATTTCGAACATAAATAATGGAATCTACACGGCAGCCATAGGTGACACCTTCGCGATTACATTTATTACGCTATAGTCGTTGAAAGGATATCACACTTTATTAGTTGTCTTTAGAAGGTATATATATCTCGGTCTTAACACTTGATCATGT
This sequence comes from Ruditapes philippinarum, assembly GCF_026571515.1. Classification (NCBI taxonomy): domain Eukaryota; kingdom Metazoa; phylum Mollusca; class Bivalvia; order Venerida; family Veneridae; genus Ruditapes; species Ruditapes philippinarum. The sequence goes on from NW_026854014.1 coordinate 15,591, forward strand.
CTATTTTAACTTCTATAGCTTTTATATATAAAAAATCATAGACTACGCTCATCCTAATACGTCAAATTAATATCGCCTTGCGCTCAACATCGAACCTTTTGCTCCATCTCTTGCCCTTTCGCTCCACAACTTTCGAAAAATATCGATTTACAAATTTAAGAAATCTTTCGGGAGTAATTTATTTTGCACGAAGGACAAGATCTTATTACGGGTTGATAATTTACTAATGCACTTTTTCAAGAAATCCGAAAGGTATGGCATTTCTATGGCTGGGAAGTTCAATATTCTACAAATCATCGTTCGCTTCGTCAGGGAGAAAAGTTCTCCTGGGCTTAATATAATTTTGTTTTTGTAACAGCTTAGATCATTAGACTACGCTCCTCCTAATACGTCAAATTAATATCGCCTTGCGCTCAGCATCGAACCTTTTGCTCCATCTCTTGCCCTTTCGCTCCACTACTTTCGAAAAGTATCGATTTACAAATTTAAGAAATCCTTCTGGAGTAATTTATTTTGCGTTTAAATCGGCCTTCCGCTCTATCTCGGAAATGCCGTTCGCTCGTTTTACCGTACACCACAATTTTGAAGTGGAGCGACAGTTTGCCGGGCGTGATACCGTTTTAGCTCAAAGAAAAACATTTAAGTTATTGAAGTTTGTTCCAATCGAAATTTTAATTGAAAGTTCATAAATGTCAACGTTTTGTTGATACGAAATACCCGTATCAACAGATTTGCAGCACCTTTGGAAATAACGCAAGAAACCTAAAATCCGATAAAAGAATCGAAGGAAAGCTTTCTTATCAATAATACTTTGACAAACAAACAATTCAATCGTTAGCGGTTAAATAGATACTTCATAACTATGTAAAATATATGAAAATTATAAACTTTATAGATAACTGATAATACCAGATAAGTTCGTTTTCTTGTGTGCTTTTCGCTATTTTCATGCACATGAGTAAACGGGAAAGTGGACGTTCTCGGTAGTTTTGTTGATGTTTGACAAAATTTAAAACTCGACAGCGTAACATAATCTGCAGGATGCATGGCAATATAGAACTTATAATGTGTAGGAGAAGGCAAGGTTAGACAGAACTTAAGTATCTGAAATTTAACTCGATAATAAAAGAACTTATGAAAGTAGATAGTTTGTTTCCAGACTCCTTTAGATCAATTAAAAATTAGACCCCGTATACTATGTCAGAAAAACGTCATTTTTACTAATTTGACAATGGCCAATCAGATTCCGAGATTTCAGATTATTATTTTAAAATGACCAAATGTAATTTTTTACATAAATTCAGTTCTTCTCTGTAAATTTAAAAGGGAGTCAAACTGAAAACAGAACAGCCTTCGGCCGAAAAAATGGCGACCGCTTACATTTCACAGAGCCAGGTCTTATATAAATTCGCCGAAAGTAACAGAAATATGGATGGATGGTTTGACTTTTTCTCCAACAAGAATTGTTTGTTTTTATTATTAAAAACAAGCGATCATTCATATTATTTGAAAAAAAATGAATAATATCATCACCATTTAACGTTGATTATCGAAATTATTTTTTAAATTTGTATTTTATGAGAAATTCGACTAATAGAGGCTACCAGTGGGATAACAGATTTTAATATTAAAGTTAATTTCAAAGGAAATTTCGTTTTAACTTGTTTTTAAGCATAAAAGAAAAAGAAAATTTGTTTGTTTTGTTGTGTTAGATGTAATTTTTATTTCAGCTCGTGAATTTTAAAAACAGTATACTGAACAGAATACTGTTTTTTAAAGCTTACTCGATGAAATAAAATTTCATCTTACACACAAACAAACAAATATCCTCTATCTATACATTCAAATTAAATTATAGCATGTTGATATTGATGATTTTTCAAAGAAGCGCAACTTCTATTTAAGTCGGCCTTTTACTTGTTTTCTGTTCGACTTTATAAATTTTGTAATCATTTATAAATTAACGTAAAAGTTAAAGAACTAATATTTCACGAGTGGCGCAGCCACGAGTGAAATATGAACTTTTTTGGTGTTTCACAAGGTGAAATATATTTCGATCTTACACTAAACTAAAAAAAATTTTCTTTTTATTATATGCAAAGAAACGTTTTTTAAAAAGACATTAAACCTAATACTGAATGAAAAGCGCGCCAAATAATAATACCACGTGCCGTCATTTACGACGTCACGTCATTAAATAGATAAATACAGAATCCCTAAAAAAAGCCCAACACGAAAAATTGTGCAGGCTCGGTTTGATTGAGCCTGTTCATGGGACGGTACTGGAAAGTGCAAGTTACCGTCCACGCCCCCTTAGCACCGGCTTAAGCAGAATTCAACGTTTAAACATGAAATAGTAAAATTTTGAATTTAGAAACATCCGCAGATGTGTTTCGTTTGGTTCCCAGTTCATTTGGTTCATTTGGTTCCCAGCACTGTGCACGCTTTGGTATTTCACTGAAACAATGTAAGGGGCTTAAATTCAAAACAGTGAAATTATCAGTATAATATCACTGATATATCTCTATAAACCACCGGAAAGCATGTCATAATATTTATTTTCTTAATAAAATCTGTGCTCAAATTGTTAGTCCATTAATATTTAGATCTACTTTAAACGTATTTATTTCAGTTCGAATGAAAAAAAAAAAAAAAACAAGCGTTTGCAACTTATATAACATACTTTTGGGGATCAGCTACCTTGAAACGAACCGGTACTGGTGTCACGTGATGAATCGTGTTGACCGACATACAATTCGAGGACTTTTATCAATGGACAAACGCTCGCCAAGTTTAAGTAACCATTATCTCTGGTAGCCTACACTATGCAAATATGTTTAGAATAAAGTTTAAATAAATAACAGTATAATTGTAAAAATTTGAAGCATGTGAAGCGACTCTTTCTCATTATATTTTGTATGAAGAGTAAGCTTATAATCAATCTGGTTGCGCAAAGCACCACTTAAAAGCGCTGATTATCTAGAGTTGCTTTTAACATAAATTAATGTTTTGTGTAATTGTGTAAAATAAAATACATTGATATAGAGAAAGGGAAAGAAATCTTACGAAAGTCCTGGCGGAAAATTCGCCCTCAGTTATTTATACGAATTTCCATTTAACAAAGTCGATCCGTTGAAATATTATCCTTTGACAAAAGCAATCGTAATTTAATCTTAATATATAGAGAATATTGAATGAGTGTAAGTTCAATACTGAATTTATTGCACGAGTTGAATAAAATCATATTATTACATGCTTTGCTGTGAAATGTGACATTGTATTCTATTTTTACAGTGAAGTTATATTTGATAATTTTCACTGTAACCGGACTATATTTGAATGCAGATAAAAATAATATTTCTTATTTTCTAATTCGCTCTGCTTAACCGAAAATAAAATTTTTATCACCTAATAAGAGTTGTGAAACCTTCAGTCTTAGGCAGAATAAACAACAACACTCAAGTAGGATAAAGGCCTTCGCTATCTAGAATGAAAGAAAATGGTCTAACTAAGAAAATGAATCCGAACACCAATATCTTTAATTCAGTCGTTAACGCTGTACATACGTTTAAATTGTTGTTTACGTGACGTCAAAATGTAGCGCCAAACAGCACATGCAAACAATCAAATCAAGTGCGCTATTTTAATGTCGCAAACAAGTTAAGTTTTACATTTATTTCGCTTTTAATAATTTGTATTTCGCTTGAAAAATTATAAAGTGAAATAAAATAAACAAACAAAGTTTTATCAACGTTTTCAAAATTCGTTATTCTCAAAATGTTTCTACACGCGGTAGATTTAACGACAGTAAAAAAAAATTTCAACCCACTGGAACAGCCTTTAAAGAACGTTTCTATTGGAAACTCTGAGGCCAAAACAAATTTAACCACCAAACATAAAGTCCAACTTTATAATAATAATTATATTTTTCTTGACGTGTTAGAATGGAAATAGATATTAATTTCTCGTGCATTATTTAAGAAATAATATATCCCAAACAGTGATTTTATCGCTCAATAACATCACTGTTTGGAGTTCGGATGCGACGAAATTATATTCACGAGGGCGTAGCCCGAGTGATATAATGATGCGCATCCGAACGTCAAACAGTAATGTTATTAAGCGATAAAATCACCGATTTGGATATATTATTTCGATTCTAACACGACATCAACAAATAAACGAAACATGTGCAATTAGTCATTGCTGTGTGTAAATGCACTTTGATTATTGGTAAAAATTAAATTTGACTGTTAAAATCTCATTGATATAATGGATGATCAAATGTCGTCAAATGCATATAAATAAATAGTGACAAACCTAAAACAGTTGGAAGTGAAACAGAAATTACATAACTGAATCGATGCATGCTTAATAATACAGCATATATGTAATTATAAGTAAAAATAAGCTTGCAACCTCTCAAATATCATTCTATTTTTCGAAATTTTTTCATTTTTTATTCAAATTTTTTCAACAGCATTTTAAAAAAAAACATACGTTACCATTGTTTAAGAGCTAATCCAAGCAAAGAAGACTCCAAACAAGAAAGAAAATTAACGTGTGTGTAACTCTGATATATAAACCACAAATTTATGGCGGGTTATACGCTTTTGAATCATTTTTCAACCCACTTTCAATATAAAGATGAAACATACGTTATAGAAACATACGTTACCAACTTTTTAAAGTAATTTTATCATAAGGGAAAATTGAAGTCAGAAAGCACGTATAACAGCAACACAAACTTCAATTTGACATTAGTAAGTAAATTTTGTTAATTTTTGGTCGATTTTAACTAGTTTACGTAACCACAGTGAAACAAACGTTACTTTTATCAAACAGACTTTATATTGTTTACACATGCACATATAAAACATAAAATCGCATTTTTTATGACAGTAGAATGATGTACATTTGATTCCTAAATAAAACAGTCGATTTTGCATGTAAGTTTTCAGTTTCGTTATAAAGTTCATAATAAGCCAGTGTGAAACATACGTTACTCCAACTTACAATTAAAAGATAAAATTGGGATTAGCATGCCTGTTAGTAACGGTTACCTTTTATTAGATGTAAGAAGATACAAAAGTGTTTTATGCAAAGGAAAGATATGTTAATAATATGTTGATGTACCAGCAGAACTATTAAAAAATATGTCACAAGATATTGAAGTTCTCAGCAACAACTGATTCGATCTGCAAAGAGCTTACTGGCCGTATTTCATTATTTATCCTGTCACTTGTATCAATTTCGGCCCGATAACAAGGTGCCGTATATATATTCCATCTTGCTTGATGACATTGGAACTTGCATTATGCTTAATTCCATCTAGCTTGATGACATTGGAACTTGCATTATGCTTGATTCCATCTTGCTTGATGACATAGGTACTTGCATTATGCTTAATTCCATCTTGCTACATGACATTAGAACTTGCATTGTGATTGATTCCATCTTGCTTTATGATATTTAAACGTTGCATTATTCTGGATTCCATTTTTCATTATTTCATTCAAACATTTCGTAGTGACCAATTCTTTCATTGAGTGATAACTATTAAACTGGAACAAGCCATTTGGAATACTAAAATGTTAACGTCATATACCTTTATGTATAAGCTACCTTTCTTCATGCTCTATACAAACTATTTACGGTTTAGTTTTTTTGTGTTAAAATGTGACTTATTTGATTCATAGCTCGCATGGTGTGATACTATAAGCTTTCTCAGTGTTTATGCTTAATAAAGCTCGGTGTCTGAGGCTTTATGGATTATGTTTGATCATCTTACATTATGATAAACAATGTCTTACGCGATTTGTGACTGTTAAGGGGGCGAGACTCTGTTTATCAACAGATTTTTTCCATGATTCGCTATCATGGAAAATTTTCCCGTACATGTATATATTGGAATACGCGTTAGGGCATCGTGGTTTATACCCGTTAAACATACAGAGGGCGACAATGCTATAAATACGTACCAAGCGCTTAAATACATAACCTGCAGATGGAAAGAATATAAATACCGTAGTAAGGATTTATGCAATATAATGTTTATACATGTATATGTATACAGTCTAATAGAAAAAATTATATGCTACGTAACAGTTATTCAATGGGGCAGTTATACGTACAGTGGCGGATTCGGCCTTCTTGGCTTAAAGGGCTGCACCTACCCGCAAAAAGATTACGTTGATGAGCTTTGGATGGAAAATATACGTGTATTAGTTTCATGCAAATAGTGGTGCAAGTGTACTCACTTATCAAAACATATAATGCTGTCATCCAGTTGTTAAGCACCTGCCAGGTACTGCGATTGCGAAGGTCTTTATTAATGACTTGGACATTAAAAGCCAAACTTATTTAATTGGCCTTTTAACTTAATAAATGTCTCAGAGTCACTAATAGTGGCGAATACGTATGTAATTACATTAAAATATACATGTACAATAAGGAAAGAAGGAAGTTGTTTATTTTTGTGACATGTGTATAGTCAAATTATAAATGTTGGGGCAAATGTGTGTCTGATTATAGATCAGACATCCCGCACACACCACCACATTCACATACATTTGTGCTTAAAGATTACTATGCACATCTTTGCAGTAATAAATTTTTATCACAGAAATTTATTGAAATCTATAAAATTCTTACTAAATATGTTTTATTTAAATAAAAACACATACACATAATGTATAGGAATCTGCTTTCCTTATTACGGGTCAAGTAAAGTTGTGCCTGTCTTTAAAAGAACTTCCATATATATTTTTGTAATAACACTATACATGAATATTCATATTGCCCACTTAAAGTGTAAAGGATTTAAAGCACAATGTTTGTGTGAAGCCAAATTATATTTAGTTTATTTTACAAAAAAAAATCAAGTTTGTACTGTACTAAGTCGTGGCCACGAGTTTCTAATTGACATGTGTGTGTTTATATTCATCTCGTGCGCACGAGATGCTGTGTCGTGGCCACGAGTTACTAAGTCGTGGCCACGAGATAGTTAAGTCGTGGGAACGAGATACTATATCGTAGCCACGAGATACTATGTCACGGCCACGAGTTACTAAGTCGTTGGAAGAACGAGATAACTAAATCATGCAGACGAGATAATTAAATAAGATTACACCATGATTTTTTAAACTTAGAAAATTTCTGTTTAAAGATTTACGTGCAACATTAATCTTTGAAAATACTGAAGTGTTCACTTTGAACTTAATACATCATAAGGCCCATAAATCAGACATTAATTTTGACTAAGTTATAGCCCTTTGTTGGGATAATTCTATGATAGAATTGGTCATTTTGTACGTACAAAGGCCTGTTAACATTGTTCATACCATAACTTGAGAGGGACTTAGTCCTGGTTTATTTTATTGGGAAGGGACATTGCCCATGGACAGTAGATATCCTATAAGGATGTTTGAGGTCACAGGTCAGATAAACATGACACTTCATGTAAAATCCTTGTCTGATGAATGATATAGAAAGAATAAGCCGTAGTTTATATAACCTAAAACGATCAGTAGATGACACCTAATAATTTTTAGGCAATTTGGTCAGAAATCAGGGTCACAATGACGCTAAATCTTTGACCAATCAATAACTTGTATAAATGGCACTTTTACGGGCAAGTGAAGTAGGAGCATCCTTGTTAGGAAAATTCATATAAATAGTGTAATTTGATTGGTTATTTATCTCGTTCGCACGACTTAACTTTCTCGTGGCCACGGCTAAACTTTCTCGTGGCCACGACATAGTAACTTCTTCCAACGACTTATTTATCTCGTGGCCACGACTTATAGTAACTCGTGGCCACGACTTAGTTATCTCGTTCCCACGACTTAATTATCTCGTGGCCACGACTTAGTAACTCGTGGCCAGAACATAGTATCTCGTTCCCACGACTTAACTATCTCGTGGCCACGACTTAGTAACCCGTGGCCACCACACAGTATCTCGTGCACACGAGATAAATAAAAACACACACATGTCACATTTGTGCCACCTTAAATTTGATAAAATTCAATTTCACTTATCACACACGCTCAAAAGAAGTGTAAACAATTGTATAAGAGGTGAGTTGCCACTTGTAGGATGAGTTATTAGAGACATATATAACTTTTTTTTCCACATGCTGGCGGAATCTTCAAAAACACGCACTTTTCGTCTGTCGCATCGTGTTCTCTTGTTTTTCAGTAAATTTACATGTCAGTCCCCAACTAACACTGTTCTGTATACGCCCCTATATAAAGTGGACGTAACTTTGTTTACTCCACGTGCCAAAATACGGGATCATCCGGAAAAATAACGGGATGTACCGACAAAGCGACACCTGCTGTCATAATATGAACACAAATTATTGCAACTCGCATTATGCTTACTGCCAACTGCTTAGTGCGTACTGTCACATGCGACTATAATATCGCTATCGTTGTCATCTTCGTTGTCGATGCGCAGTGATCATGTATTGCATTATATTTGTAATCAGTGAATATATTGAAGCATATGAATGCTAAGACACATCAAATTCGCGCAATTATTGATCAAAATGAATAGTTAATTTTGACATAATGTCGACAATATAAGTGGCAGATTTATAGCAAAGTAAAGATACAACTACCATGTTACATATAGATAAAAAGAATGTTATCTTAAACACCAAACATTAATACGTTGTCCTTAATAAAAGATGCAATTAAACATATAGCAATATTAAAATATGTTAGTTTGATGGTTTAGTAGGGAACACACAAGGGGTTGCAATTACATGAAAGTGCATTCAGTAATCATAAGCATGAAATTGAATTCAGCAAAACGCAGGTTTTCATTGTCATAAAGAAAGTATAAGAAGCAAGCATAATGTAAGTTCCGATATCATAAAGCAAGATGGAATAAATGCATTAATTCTGTTCCATATAAATACAACATATCCTTTGAATGAAGACATAAAATAATCATTTCCAAATTGACTCTATTTGCTTTCTACGAAACAATATTTAACTGTGAAGAAATTAACTGAAAATTGCAAGGTACCCAACTTTCTTGAATTTTCCTGGTTAGAAAGTTCCTCTAGATAGAGAATTTACAGATTTTGATATTATTTTTACAGACATTTGTTATTCAATATGCAGCCAATATGTTACATTATTAGATCTGTAATCTACGTTACCGAGGAAATACAGTGTCATTACCGAAATAAATGCCATCCTGTTATATTATAAGCTTCTTGTTAAAAATATTTCTGCCAAACTTGCAAAATATTCAGCGATAAAAAATGACACAATGACAACATCAAATGTTTGATATTTTTCAACCTCAAATGCTTTATTTTATTGAGAATGGGCGTAAACAGTGATGTTATCAAGCAATAAAATCACCGATTTGGATATATTATTTCGATTCTAACACGACATCAACAAATAAATGCTGCCGTACCTGATATTTAGCTAAATTGCGCCTGATTTGTTTCCGTACTCATTGTCAGCGCGTCACATTTTTAGTGCTTACGTCACGTGTATAATGATTACGTCACATGTCTAAATATAGAACGTCAAACAGTGATTTTATAGCATAATAACACCCACTTTGGTTCTTCTATGTTCATTAGGGAAAAATACGGGTCGTGTTAGAATAAGAGGTTAATACACGGCAGGAGAGGGCCGGAAGGTGATAATCGACCCGCAAAATGAATAATGGACCCGAGGGCTTTAGCCCGAGGGCCATTATTCATTCAGGGCCGATTATCACCTCCCGGCCCTACTATGACGTGTATTAATGTCTTTAATACACTTTGTAGATCTAATAGATTCTAGTAGCATTTTTTTTTAAAAAATACAACAACAAAGTTCTTTCGTTGAAATTCTTGTCTACTCTTCTACTGTTCTGTACAGCTCTAGATGTTTACTGTTTGTGTGTTGAAAGCAGTAGAATCTAGAAGCAAGTTTTATTTTCATTTTTTTTCGGAATGAATTTGTCATATTATTTCTTCAAATTTCAATAGTAACAAAAATGTGTTTGTACTAAATACGCTTAAGCTCTCATAATAAAAATAAAGCAATTAGTGCTGACAACCTACTTTCACTTTTACAGTTAACTGTTTGATGACGTAAAATATGACGTCATTGTTTCAGTTTGTGCACGTGCACATGTTCTGCGGGCTGATAACTAGTTCTCGGCCCCGGGCCGCAAACTCATAATAGGTCACGTGACACTCATAATCAGTTGAAATCATAGGCAATTTTGTTACTATATATAGTAACAAGTGTATTAATGTAGAATAATTCACGCTTCTGGCCTTCTTTGTTTATGTAGAAAAATTTCCGATAGTGTTAGAATGAAATATATTTCACTCGTGAACAGCAACTATTATATTTTCACTCGTGGCTATCGCCACTCATTAAATATTTTTCATACCACATCCTGTATTTATAGAAAAAAAACTGAATTCTCTGTTTATTTTATACATTTTTCTTTTTTTAATATTACAATTTGAAAGATTTTCCCCTGAATTTGAGTATTGGCTGAATTTAGAAGAAAATAGTCCGGCAAGACACCAGTGAAAATACGGAAAATATGTTTCACTGCAGTGAAAAATACGGAAAATGAAATTACGCATTTTATTTCATTTATATTTCATTGATAAGTATATATAGAGGATATTTGTTTAGTTCAGTGTAAGATCGGAATATATTTCACCGAGTGAGCACCAAAAGGTATATTTCACGAGTGGCGCAGCCACGAGTGAAATATGAACTTTTGGTGTTCACAAGGTGAAATATATTTCAATCTTACACTAAACTAAACAAATTTTCTTTTTATTATATGCAAAGAAACGTTTTAAAAAGACATTTAACCTAATACTGAATGAAAAGCGCGCCAAATAATAATATAACGTGACGTCATTTACGACGTCACGTCATTAAGTTGGTTCCCAGTACTGTGCACGCTGGTATTTCACTGAAACAACGTAAGGGGCTTAAATTCAAAACAGTGAAATTATCAAAGTGGTAATTTCACTGTTTCAAACAGTGAAATTACCATTTTTATATCACTGATATATTTCTATAAACCACCGAAAAGCATGTAATAAAATAAAATAGTATTTTTTCACATACGCAAAAATAAGAACTGTTTACAGAAGAAATAATAAGAATAATAAGAATTTTTTTCATAGTGTAAGGCCAACATTTAACCCGCTTTTTTAAAAGCTATAGAGGATATTCAAGTTTTTTCTATAAATACATGATTTATTTTCATCGAGTGGTATGAAAATAAATATTTCATGAGTGGCGGTAGCCACGGGTGAAATATGGTAATTTTCATGCCACAAGATGAAAATAAATCATGTATTTATAGAAAAAACTTGAATTTTCTGTTTATTATGTACATTTTTCTCTTTTTTACGATAAAATTTGAAAAACTTTCCCTTAAATTTTGTGTACTGGTAGAATTTAAAAGAAAGTAGTCCGGCAAGACACCAGTGAAAATACGGAAAATATGTTTCACTGCAGTGAAAAATAAATTTTTACAGTGAAAATACGGAAAATGAAAATACGCATTTTATTTCATCAATATTTCTCAATATTTCATTTATAAGTATATAATAAATGGTTATATTTATAAATAAAAATTTACTTGAAGATTATTTTAACTCTAGCATATTTTTTATCCGAGTGTCAGATTGCAATTGAGGCCAGCTTTAGAACATCACAATGAACGATAGTTGGAAGTCTGGTCAGCCAAAACAACACAAACGGTTTTTGTGGAATTTATCAGTTTTTCCACGAGAGCAAAATTGGAGATGGTTGCTTTCTTTTCAACTTTAGATTACTGTTAGTAGTATTATCGTGTTACCGACTGCTTATGTTACTTTTTACCTATTTTTTATTTTTATTACATGCTTTTCGGGACCGCCTCCGTGGTCGAGGGGTTAGAGTCGATGACTTCTAATCCAGTTACCTCTCTGGCGTGGGTTCGATCCCCGGGAGATGCTTTGGTAGTTTAGCGCGGAGGAAGGTAGTCTAGTACTGGTGTAACTCTCCAGGAACGATGGTTAGGAAACTACCCGCCTATATGACTGAAATACTGTTGAAAAAGGCGTAAAAATGAAGCAAACAAACAAACAAACAAAACATGCTTTTCGGTGGTTTATAGAAATATGTTTGAAACAGTGAAATTACCACTTTGATAATTTCACTGTTTTGAATTTAAGCCCCTTACGTTGTTTCAGTGAAATACCAGCGTGCACAGTACTGGGTACCAACTTAATGACATGCCGTCGTAAATGACGTCACGTTGTATTATTATTTTGCACGCTTTTCATTCAGTATTAGGTTTAATGTCTTTTTAAAACGTTTATTTGCATAAAATAAAAAGAAAATTTGTTTAGTTTAGTGTAAAATCGAAATATATTTCACCTTGTGAACACCAAAAGTTCATATTTCACTCATGGCTTCGCCACTCGTGAAATATACCTTTTGGTGCTCACTCGGTGAAATATATTCCGATCTTACACTGAACTAAACAAATATCCTCTATATATATAGTAACGCAATTTAGGGCAATTCAATGACATTACGGCAAGATCAAGGTCATTATGCAATTTTGGCAGCCTTGCTACTTGGCATTATTGTTCGGGCCTGCATCCCTCAGGTCATAATGTGCATCTTCGGGCCATTGTCGCGTAATGGCGAGCAGCAACCAAAGATTTACTTCTAATTCATAACTAGATTCCTTAATTACAATTTTAATCCGAATGATTACCAGTGTAGCTTTAAATTCAATTTTGGATGCGAACCAAATTTTCTCCCAGGATCACTTTTACGCTTTATTTTTGTAAGAATTTGTTTGGCAAATGACACGTTGCAATATTGGTCAGTTAAAATATAAATGAAGCAAGAATAGTTGTGTATTTAATGTTGCACAATAGTACAAAAAATGTATAAAACATGTTTTTGGGTGTCAAAAATGTAAATTGTGTATATACTAAGAAATTTAAAGCAATGTAAATAAATACGTAAATTTTCAATATAAATGTTTACCTGAACAAATGGTAGACATCTTTACAACATGTCTTTAAGTATTATAAATGGCATACATATCAAAAATAGTACATGCTAGCGATATCAAAATGATGTATAAACAATAAAAAAGACGTTATCAAAAATCACAATCACATCCGGGCTTTTGCTTATTGCATTTATCGCAAATGTCAATCTAAAGAATGTCCACGAGATCCGAACTTGACCCCGGCTAATTTGCGGTGGTATTTACAGACATTGGTTTGCTTAATACCGGATAGGAACTTAAATTAGGCTTTGGGATAGCTCCGGTCGTGACAGGTCTGGGTATTTTTTCCAGTGTTGGTTTCTTTTGCATTGCCGAAAACGATCTGCGAGTCCGTGATCTTTTTAGACGAGGGTCTTGGAAAGTCTCTGTGTAAGTGGTTATCAGCGTCATATCAGTTTGAGTATCTAGTTCACGGTGTTGTGATATTAGACGGCATGGTTTCATTTTGTCTACTTTCTCTCCTAAAGAATTGATAAATGAAGAAGTAGACAAACTTCATAAAAAACTAGCATAGACAGTTTCGGTAGGCTTCATTTAAATAACAATTAATATAGGGACGCACCGTACGTCTGCTTCAAAGTGAATGGCGCCAAAAAGTCTTATCACATTTACAAATTGTCAGTTTCCGTAATCATGCTGATTTTTCTCAGACGTTGAACAATAATCAAGTGTACAACTGAATGATTAAAGCTAGTTGAACACAAAGTATATCAGACAGGAGTTCCAACTGCATACCCATGTACTAGAAAACCCCGTCCTATGTAAGACAAGTTGCGTGCTTTATTGGCGTCACTTCTGCGCGCATTTTATGAAAGACTTACGTGCTCAAACGTTTTAACAAGAAAACGTGCGAATATGAAATATTGTTGTTGTTTCTTGTTGTTATTTTTTTTTTAAAAACTTCTTTCCAAAACATGATCTGTATGTAATATGCAAAAATAGGAATGATAGACGAAAATATCCAGCTTTCGGTTAACAATTGTAGGTTTTCAACCAATATAACATTATATTCTTAGAATGGGAAAATGGCCAATGTCCATGAGGTTGCCAAATTTTTCAAATCAAATATTCCCGACCATATGCGGCATGTCACGCTAAAGAAGTGATTGAAGTCCTTTGAGAAATGTTGTAGGAGTTACGCACAAGAGAAATGTTTAGGCCAAGTCCCCAGCCCGCTGATATTCACCAAAGTAATCATTAGAGTCTTCAGCTGAAAAAAAAAAAACTAACAAAATCTGATAAAGCTTAATGTACCTTTGAAGTCAGCTCTATGGTTGGTTTCCAACATCATCTTCTCTTTAGGGGGCTGGTAAAATTCTATCAGCCGATATGTCTCGCGAGGTATCACATCTGCCCACTTCTGAAAGTCCTGTTTGTATGTACTTAATGACTCACACTTTACTGTATCGATGTCTTTCAGGATGACAACATTTCTTTTTCGTTTCACGCGTGGATGTGCAGGGGATGGGGGCCTAACTACATTTGGAGACTGGAATTCATGCTGAAAATAAAATGTGAGATTAACTAAAAAATTGAGTTTTAACATACAAATTGTATCATAAACGTTTCCTGGTCTGTAGCAAGCATGACTTTGTTCATTTATACAAAACCAAAGCGTAAAAAAACATAAACAGGTGAACTATTTATAGATGGTCCATTTTAAAATTAATTTTTTTATCGTTACAATCAGTCATGTCTGATTTTGTGAAGTTAAACCGAAACATATTGCAATTTATGCAAAATGCATATCCCACAATTATGCCACTTACCATGTAAAGAGTATTCATGCACATGCCTCCTTCAGGCTGTTTGTATTTTGGTTTCTTAGCCCAGATCGGAAGTTCGTAAGGCTTAACCGGAAATGGTTTATACGCCATACTAGATATTGTTTCGTCATCAAACTTTTCAGTACTATAGCGACTTTGGACAGGTGGCTTATATGATACTGGTCTTTCAAAGCCTTCTGGTTTAGTAAAATCAGCCATAACAGTTGAAACTGCGTCAAACGTCATGCTCTGGGGGCTCTTTTCTAATTTCTGTGTGTCTACATTTGATGGGGAAAAATCAAATTTCAATACCAGTTCAAAACGATCAACCAATCTATTTCAGAAGGCCACATTGGAAATAAGATATATATGATTGTTATTGTATGTTCTTAATGTGTAACCTTCTTTAAATAAAGATATTATTATTATTATTATTATTATTATTACTACATAAAATTCACGCATGGTAGGCAAAGGCTTGATGGACCTTTTTTGTGCATTTAAGTATTGGCCCGAACTTCATTTATCTTATATCTCTGCAGTTGTTTGCAACTGGGTAAAAACGGAATGACATGAGCGTGCTGTCATATTCTACATGACGTCACATGCGTTTCACGACATAGCGTAATCCCACGCTGCTCTTAGTGGCCTTTAATATTATTATATATATTCTTAATATTACATAAGTCATTCTATTGAACGAGTTAAATAAAACAATGTCAGTTCTACATTCCAGCTTTACAGAATTTGTCAGAATACCTGAATGTCTTATTGCACGCCAAATATGCTTTGCTATTTATTGCGTGTTAAACGTCATAACTTTTGTGTGCACGGGATAACTTTGGCATCAACAAAAAAATTTGTTATCAAAATTGTACATTTCCTAATGATGAGCAGTTCGTTTAGAAAATGTTAGAAGCATGCTTTATATGAGCACCATGTCCATTCTGTTTTAGATAGAAAAAGATCTATACATTTTATCGTTTTGTTTATGCAATTTGAATAATGTTCAAGTTTTGTTTGCTTTGATTTGGTAATTACCTTAATACCGGTACTATAAATGCCCTGCATTATAATTTATTTCTTAGCATACGTACACATAGACTTGAATCCCTTTTCAAACTCCTCCTGCTCTTCCACAGTGTATAACCTGACTGACTTTTTAACGGGCATAAGTTGCTCCACCTCCTGCTAATGTACAAGATGTTTTATAGACTGATACTCTTCAAAACTACTGCTCGACGATTGGTCGAGTGGTTAACGTTATTGACTTTAAACCTCTTGCCCCCTCACTCACTCTGGGTTCAAATCCCGCAACGGACATAAATTAAATTATTTTAACAGCTAGCTTACAAAGCGTCGTTGGTTCTACTCAGCTGCCCATTCCTGACATAAATAATGCACAGAGGGGCATGCTGAGGTCTTCATATCAGTTTAGCTGGAAAGCCAATATATAACCTGAGAGTTTGTGCGGCCCAGATAAAAACAAAACATTTGACTCACATGGAAAGCTGCATTTTGCATTTCAATATTTAAATGTTTCATAGCTTATGGTTCTTTGAATTTTAATTGCAGAACTATACAGTATGCATATAGAAAATGTCAATGTTAACGCCTAATAAGATACAACCGTTTTAACCAGGTGATGTTCTAATAGAAATCATTATCGGATCGTTTAAAAGGCCAAAGTCCACAACACCCATATCGAACGCATATCGCAATCCATATAGCCGCGTTTTAATTGCCAGGGTCCAAAATATCTATATCAGATGCATAGCACACCACTTACAGCCTCGTTTTCATTTTCAGAGTTCACAACATGTTTATCAAATGCAAATCATACTCCATAATTATCGCCTCAATCAAAATTTATAACTTCATTTTTTTGTGTGTACAGATTAAAGCAAATTATTTACCTCTACGGGTGGATTTTGTTTGGTCGAAATTTCTATGTTATCTTTTCCTTTTATAGGAGATTGCTTTCTTTCAGTCATCGTAGCAATGTCATAGGAAGGATATGCATTCTGAAATGACAATTGTTTAAACGTTAGGAATTAGACTAAAAAAGTGTTTGGAGCACCGCATTAAATTCCGCATTCCGCATTAAATTCCGCATTCCGCTACAAGGCACTTGAATGATTAAATGCTAAAATCTCGTCTTTTCACCCGACGAAATGCACTTTAAGACATCTGATTTATCTTTTCACACCGATTTATATACGAAAGTAAATGAAAACTGTAAGAATCGGCGAAAAATGCAATATGTTTTACTTTTATGATCATGATTTCTGCAAGCGTCTAGAGGGACTGTTCCTACACTGTAGTGAGTTAAATCAAAAAGTAAGGTTTTCTGCTTATTTACTGCTAAGTTTGGTGCCTGTTTAGAACACAAACGTGTACATGTAAGCTTGAAAGTTGCTTTAACATTTGACCCACTTATTTGTTCAATTTCTTAGCCTAAATTTGAAAAAAAAAATCGGATTTTTGTGTTTCTTTCAAATAATTTGTGTTCATCAGCGTTTATTTTACCATTTAACTATTTGAACATCACATCTATTTTTATATTTCTATGATTTATTTTTTGTTTTGTTTATTTCAGCGACTATTTGTTACTTTTATTTCATGCTTTGCAGTAGAAAGTAAAATTATATTTGATAATTTTCACAGTTAAATTATATTTGCAAATTTTCACTGTTACAGTAGGCGGACTATATTTAAATGTGGATGAAATTATATTTCATAACTAAATGGAATTATCAACAGGAATAAATTCCGTCGTATGTAAACTTTGCGCAAGATCCAGAATCTCTCTCAAGAATTAACAACTTATTGTCGCACTCTGTAACATTTCAATTAGATCTAAAGATGTCAATGAACGGCATTGCCACGCAATTCTCTCCCAGACAAAAACAAAACTATTGACTCACTTGGAAAGCTGCATTTTGCATTTCAATATTTAAATGTTTCATAGCTTATAGTTCTTTGAATTTTAATTGCAGAACTATACAGTATGCATATAGAAAATGTGCACGTTAACGCCTATTCTAACACGACCCGCATTTTTCACTAATATTGAATATAGAAGAACCGAAAGTGTGTGTTATTATGCATTCTAACACTATCGGAAATTTTTCTATATAAACAAAGAAGGCCCGAAGCGTGCATTATTCTACAACAATGCAATCGCCGTTCTTATTATCTCCCTGTCTATTTTCACATTGTGGGCGCCATTTTGTTTGAAAAATCAGATAAATAAGAACAATTTTTTGGTTATGGTTCTTTGAAGTTTAATTGCAGAACTATACAGTATGCATATAGAAAATGTGCATGTTAACGCCTAATAAGATATAACCGTTTTAACCAGGTGATGTTCTAATAGAAATCATTATCGGATCGTTTAAAAGGCCAAAGTCCACAACACCCATATCGAACGCATATCGCAATCCATATAGCCGCGTTTTAATTGCAGCCAGGGTCCAAAATATCTATATCAGATGCATAGCACACCACTTACAGCCTCGTTTTCATTTTTAGAGTTCACAACATGTATATCAAATGCAAATCTTACTCCATATCGCCTGATTTCCATTTTCAGGGTCAAAAATTTATACATGGTATAACCTCATTTTGTGTGTACAGATTAAAGCTAATTATTTACCTCTACGGGTGGTTTATGATTGGTCGAAATTTCTATGTTATCTTTTCCTTTTATAGGAGATTGCTTTCTTTCAGTCATCGTAGCAACGTCGTAGGAAGGATATGCATTCTGAAATGACAATGGCTAAATCGAAGCACCACATTAAATTTCGTATTCCGGTATATACCGGACAAGGAGCTTGCATAAATAATGCTAAAATCTCGACGAAATGTTATTCATCTTTTCACGCCGATTTATGTACGGAAGCGAATATAAAACTGTCGGAATTGTAAAACTATAAGAATTGTCTATTGCATAAATCTGTGTTCAACAGCGTTTATTTTACCGTTTAGTCATTTGAACGTCACATCTATTTTTTCTATTTGGAAAACTGTGCGGCATTGTTAACGTAGGGCAATGATTTCAGAAGCCAGGTGGACGCTATTATGAAAAACATCAAGGTGGACGTTAAATATAATCATCAAACGCTTTAAACAGATTCATTCGCATCCCTCTTAGCTGTTTAAAGCATTTTATTTTTTGTTTTGTTTATTTCAGCAGCGCCTAATTGTTACTTTTATTACATGCTATGCAGTAGAAAGTAAAACTATATTTGATAATTTTCACTGTAGGCGGACTATATTTAAATAAAAAAAAAGGAATAAGTTACGTATAAATATTGCACCTTGTGTCCACTCAGTAAATATTTTTCGATCTGACATGCAAAACAAACAAATATCCTCTATTTATTTTTAGTTTTGTTTGTTTCAACTGCAACAACAAAGAAATAGCCTCTATTTATTTTTAGTTTTGTTTGTTTCAACTGCAAAAACAAACAAATATCCTCTACTTATTTTTAGTTTTGTTTGTTTCAACTGCAACAACACTTTAAGCTTGATTTAACAAATAAAGATATTTACATTATAGATGGTGTCAGACTGGAAAGGCGGGCTATCTGAAGGGTGTGTAACTTTGGCGAATTCAACTTTTTCACCGCATAAACTGCTGATCAATGATTTCTGTAAAAAAAAAACAACATTTTTCATTACATGACATATGCAAGTTGACCTTTCAGTTCATCTCTGGCTACAGTAGCTTGTATAATAGTTTTTTGTATTGTGAGTCAATAGTCAACGTTATTTTGTTCAGGTGCTTACTTAACAATAGAATGTAAAATATACGTTTAAGAATACAATAACATGCACACAAATGGCTTAACCCAATACCCGATATACACGCCTTTTAACGCCTTTTTTCACGCCCCCCCCCTTTATTGTTGTCTCAAATGGTGAAAAAAATGCCTTATTTAGGCCCCCAACACTTGTTTTTGTTTGAGAAATGTTGTTTAAAAAAGTGATACATCAAAGGGTTGCCATAAGGGGGATGTGCCCCTGTCTGTTTGGGGGGTTTGAAGGGGGCGGTAGTCCCCCTCATCGCCAAGAAATTTTTTGACTTGTGAGAGGCTAAAAATGACCCTAGATTGATCATAATGTAACGTGTAACCAACGCTGAAAAGCAGTTGACTCTATCTCAATCCATTGAGAAGTTGCAGCACTTTGAAATCAATTTTGATGGAAAAAAATCAAGGCAAAATAGTGATTTTGGCAATTTTGAGATGTTCCCTCGTTGCTATGGTAACAGGAAATTTAAGTCTGGGCATGTTGTTACAAAGGCAATGGTTCAGTCTACATTTGTGCCAAGTTTGATTAGTATTGAGGCAGTTTTTATAGTTTAATAACAATTTGAACTTGTAACGGGAGACTTTTCAATGAAAACAGCCATTTTTCACAAAATGCTCATGAAGTAATGGGTTAATGAATAAAAAGTGAACTTATTAACCGCACGGTGCACGATATATTTACTTATATTTGCTGCGCGTTTGTAAAAAAGAGGGTTGCCTTATAAATTCGTTGTGACATGTTGTATGGCCTTTATGTATACATCTTACCTTCGGGTAATATTCTTGGTAGTCGGTGTTCATTTCAAATTGAGCCAGATGCTTGCTTCTTTTCGTCCTGTAATTCTTTGGGGTTATTTTCTTCGGCAACTTATTTTGAAAGGAATGGAGAAACAAAATGTTGACCGTTATTCTATTTACACATTGTCGGTTTAGGAGTAAATTAATAAAAGCCAAAGAAAAGAAAAGAAAAAAAAAGATGACATAAAACATATTGTGTATAGGTCAATTAATTGTAACCCGGCAACGCATCTGGGGAAGAATAGGGGAAATAAGCCAAGATGGTCATTGCTTACAGTTTCTAAATAAAAATAATGTTTCTCTGAGAAAATCACTTAGTTCGATGAGTACTATTGTTGTTAAAGGCCTTATTATGCCTCAGAAATGCTTCTATTCTTATTCCCCAAAATATTTTTAGTTTTGGTGTTCGTTTATAGTTTCCAAAAAGTTACTTATTTTTTTGTACAGTAATAGTGATTTAGTATTGTGTGTGGAAGTCAAAAAACCTTTTTGTTAACTGTTTGCTACGTTGATGACAAATTATTTTACATAAATCTCTAATTTCTTCAGGTTAAAATCATCTTACATGCTCTAAATGTTATAAATTCATATTGCACGTTCTAAAGAAGATTACTGGTCATCTTATTTTTTCTTGTAATTTTTGGATTAATACGCAATTTATTATTACACACATATGAGCTACGTCATGACAAAACCAACATATTGCGTTTGCGACCAGCATGGATCCAGACCAGCCTGCGCATCCGCGCAGTCTGATCAGGATTCATGCTGTTCGCTTACAAACCATATAACAAGTAGAGATAGCGAACAGCATGGATCCTGATCAGACTGTGCGGATGCGCAGGCTGGACTGGATCCATGCTGGTCGCAAGCCCATTATGTTGGTTTTGTCATGGCGCGGCTCATATTATGGTTAACGAACTTATTTTCTTTAAGCCAACATATATGATTCTCTGTTTTCGGAACAACCCCCCCCCCCCCCCCCCCAAAAAAAAAAAATGTTTTAAAAATTGAGCCAAAATGAATAAAATCTGGCCATGATATAACAACATTTTAAAGTTTAAATAGTCATGTATGATGCAGTAAAACATTAACATATCGGAATCAAATTTCAGGCAGACATATATGTAAAAAAACATAGTATTATATAAAAATACCAAATAGCGGTGCTTTTTAAAAACAAATCAAATAAAGGTATAATGAAAGGACCATAATTGGATAGAGAAGTCATTTACTTTTATGGAGAAAAAAAGTTTTGTCACATTTTTTCTGAACTAGTTTTTTGAAAACTTTACACGAGTCAAGTACGATTTGTCAAACTTGCAACAATTAATCAGACCTCTTTACGTATTGTCATACGCAAGAAAAAGTATCTGCACAAAAGTTAGGGCAGACGATTTCGTTTTTTGTTTTCTAAACCTTTATAAAGAAAAATTTATTTATAAAAATATAACCAGTGAGTTTATACAATAATTCTATTTTTACATAATAATTATTGATTTTGAAGGCAAAATCGAGGGATTTTGAAGGCAAAATCGAGGCTTTTTAAGTTTTTTTGGTGAGATTTATTTTTACAAACAAACTAAAAACACTGTGGTTTAGAGATGTAAATAACAATATTTGCGGCTGGAAGGAAACGAATGAATATACACTTACCTGGTGTTGAACAAAATCTGTACCGTAGATTGTTTTCTTCTGTGTCTGAGATCTGTTTTTGTCATTGGATATTCTTCTCGCTGGAGGTTTCATACTTTGAGTTCTGGGTTGCCACAGATATTCTTTAAAAACCTTAATGTTAATTAAGACAATTATTTAAGCCGTGTCACGACAAACCAAGATAATGGGTTTGCGACCAGCATGGATCCTGATCAGACTGCGCGGATGCGCAGGCTGGTCTGGATCCATGCTGGTCGCAACCCCATTATGTTGGTTTTGTCATGACACGGCTCATTTATACTTGTAAATGTAATATTTTGAACTATTACTGAAATAAAATGCGTATTTTCATTTTCCATATTGTAACTGTAAAAATTTATTTTTCATTGTAGAGAAGCATAATTTACACATTTTCACTGGTGTCTTGTCGGACTACTCTCTTTGAAATTCAGCCAATACACAAAATTTAAACTTTCGAATCATAAGGTTAAAAAGGGAAAAGGTTTTAAAAAAAAACCCCAGAAAATTCAAGTTTTTTTCTTTAAAATAGGTTTTATTTTCACCTTGTGGTTAAAAATAATTATATTTTACTCGTGGCTATTGCCACTAGTGAAATATTTATTTTCATACCACTCCATGAAAATAAATCTTGCATTTATAGAAAATAACGTGGCTTGAATATCCTCTATTTATTTATTTGTTTGCTCGTTTATTTTTGCTTCCGCTCGATCGTTTATTCGTTTATTTATTTGTTTGTTTTTTGTTTAATCGCTCGTTCATCCATTCATTGTTTATCTCTTTTACAATAACCATTCATTGTTTATCTCTTTTACAATGACCGTTCATTGTTTATCTCTTTTACAATAACCATTCATTGTTTATCTCTTTTACAATAACCATTCATTGTTTATCTCTTTTACAATGACCATTCATTGTTTATCTCTTTTACAATGACCATTCATTGTTTATCTCTTTTACAATAACCATTCATTGTTTATCTCTTTTACAATAACCATTCATTGTTTATCTCTTTTACAATAACCATTCATTGTTTATCTCTTTTACAATAACCATTCATTGTTTATCTCTTTTACAATAACCATTCATTGTTTATCTCTTTTACAATGACCATTCATTGTTTATCTCTTTTACAATGACAAGATATTGCACATAAAAACATACGTAAAACAAGAGCAAAATGTAAAAATCCCAGCAAACGCAGAACAAGACCGTTTCTTTGTTCTTCCTTCATTTAAAGTACGATCTGGGCCTTCGTGTTTGATAGTAATTTTAGTTTACACCAAGGTTCAGAAGTTTCAGAAATATCATTATCAATTATAATGTTGATCGTCATTTTATTATTAAATACTTTTTCTTGTTAATTACGTAACATGTGTGGCATATCAGTAAAATGCTGAGTCTAATATAATACATGTTAATCTTCTTTAATATACTGGTAAATATTCAGAAGAAAAATATTTATTATATACTTACAAATGAATTGTTTAGGAATATTGATAGAATAAAATGTATGTTTTGTTTTCATTTTCCGTATTTTCACTGTAAAAATGTATTTTCACTGCGGTGAAATTTTTTTCCACTTGTCTTTCGCCTGACTACATATAGCCAACATACAGAAAAATGATAAGTCTTTCCAGTTGTAGGGTCGAAAAAGAGAAAAAAGTATATAATTTACCCCCAAAAAATCAAGTTTTTTTCTATACATACAAGATTTATTTTTTGGTATGGATTTTTCACATTTTATATCATTTGAAGAAAATAAACCCCGTATCTATAGAAAAAAAACTTGAATATCCTCTATATATTTATAAGGAAGGACATAATTTTTCTACAAATACTGAATACAATGTTCAAAATGTTCACTATTCTGTAGCGAGAAAATTGATACATGATTCTTCACCTTCCAGTTACATATGAATGTTTTCATTGATTATGTTTTAGATATTTACCATTTGATACTCTGTCTTTCTTTTCGCCATAAGCTGGGTCTTTTCCTGCTTGTAGGCCTTCTGACTTTCCCCATAACTACAAATTGTATAAACTCTTCATTTTTTTAAATTAGTTTCCATAAATATTCACAAAAATGTTCATAAATGTGTAAAAAAGTGAGAATGTGGCATCAATTGTGGAAAAAATAATTTTCAAATCCTTCTACGAAACTATACGCCGGAAGTGTCATTTACGGCATAAAGGAATAAAATGTACTATAGCCTAAGGAGAGGGGGGGGGGGGGGGCACAGCCACTAACCAATATTGTTTATCTTCCGGGGTCCGCTAAACTAGATGTGCTCTCCGAAGTGCTGGTATAATTGTTAAGGGATGTAAAAATTGCAATTGATTTAACTGTATTACCATGTACATATTTTCATATGAATGGAGAAAAATGAATCATATATTTTCTTAACTCTTGAACTCATATAATTATGTTTGGTAGAAATCACCACTTATAAACAGTAAAATATAAAAGGTGGCGCGATAGCTCAGTTGGTTAGACCACTGGCTGTCACTCCTGAGGTCCCGGGTTCGATCCCTTGGGCTTTTTTCAGAGACACTTCAGTATTTCCCACCTACCTAGAGGTGTAATGGTAAGAAATCCAGGTAATCGTCGCATGTATCAGTGTTATACACTGGGCATGTAAAAGAACCAATGGGTCTATTCAATAAGAGCAGAGCTAAGGACTGGTTCCTGGATTCCCTTGTATCTCATAGCTTTCTCTGTAGTGACTAATCTAAAGTCATGTCTACGCCCCCGCGAGGGGTTTAACATTAATAGATATACTTTAAATAATAGAACATACTTGTAAACAAATTGATTTGTGCATAGATGTTCACTTACCATCGTTTGCACCTCCCTACAATTTCCAACGCCGTTTCCTTCATGAGGAGGCGAAGAAAATGACAACAGATAAAAGGACCGGAGTTATAACGGCGCCATCTTTTTGTTTGTACGTTGCTACTGACGCCCAACTGTTGGTTAGTGACGTCAACAATAAAATGGCGTCTTACTAAGTGTGACGGCATCTAAAAATAGACACCAATTAATGACGTTCGAATGTTTTTGTGAATAATAATCTTGAATGCATCTGCGGTTGTTTCTAAATTCAAAAGTTTAAGCCGATGCTAGGGGGCGTGGACGATAACTTGCACTTTCCAGTACAGTACCGTCCATGAACAAGGTCAATCAAACCGAGCCTGCAACATTTTCATTTTGGTCGTTTTTTAGTGATTCCGTTTTTTCTCTATTTTAGTCGGGTTGGAGCTGTGAATCAAATTATTTAACAATTTGTTTCTTTAAATAGCCTCTACTTCTCTCGACAACAATAAGACATTCTTAAAGGAACTCCTCTAAGGTCCAAATGCCTATAAAGTTAAAATTTGAATATCTTACCTAGATGAATTGGAACACTTAAATGGGAAACACTTGCAAAAGATAATAAAAAATTAAACTGAAAATCATATCTGTGTGCGATTCTCAAGCCGGTTTGCTTTAAAAGTCTTTTATTTAATTTAAGGTCATTTTTCACAATTAGAATAACTATTCTGAAAAAGCGTAGTGAGCGAATGCTCTGAAATTTTGCACGCAAGTTTTTGGTCCATGCAGATCTTCATCACATGTTATATAAATCCCGATTTATCCACTCCCTTTATGTCAAACATCTTTATGTCGGTTGATTCCCTGTTTTGTTGTTGTTTTTTTCTTCTTTTTGCTTTGTATTTTTTTTTGTTTTTTTGTGTGTGGCTTGAAGAAAGTTTTTATGTACCTTAGAGCGAAGATTATATCTATCATAACGAGAAAAAAACTAGTAGTTCATATATTTTTGTTGGTGTCAGATAACATTCACTAAAAAAAACATACGATGAGCACATGTGGTACCGGTATATGGTAATTGCATCTGTTTTCAAAAGTAAGAAGATCTAGGCTTTTGAATACTCTTTTTATTACATGCTGTTTCATTATTACTCGAAGTGCCATCTTTTGTATGTTATATATTTTTCGGTATCCGATTTGCAGGGTTGTCCGCATATAGAATTGTAGAAGTCAGTTGTTGACACAATATACATGTATATACATGTACATTGCATAACATTTTCATATCAGAACAAAACAGCCTTTATAGGAACAGTAATTTGGACAACAGAAAAAAAGTGCATAACATTCTTGACACTTAGTCAGTCGCTTGGCAATGCATGTTCGGTAAACATTTTTTGATGTCTAAAATCTTATTGTTACACTTGTAAACCGGCATAAAATAGTGAAACCAGCTTTCATCAGCTGGCATATTAGAAAAACGGCGACTGTTTTATTTACGAAACAATTTTTATGATTTTTAACTCGCTCCTTCTTCTGGTCAGATGTTAGTAAATGGGCTATCCATCAGGCATCGTCTAATTTTCAAGTGATTTTTCAGAATCGTTTGAGTTTACCCTTTTGAAATCCCTGATAGGGCTGTCTTGGTAAGTGAAAGTATGGCAGCTTTGTTAATGATAAGCTTGACTTTAAAAATCTTTTTATCAATACTATGGCGCGTTTTCTACCAGACTTACATATTTAATTGACTCGTGTGCCATTTTTTTTTATAAAAAATTATGCATCCACCTCCAACATGTACTTCATTGCTGCCATAAATATTACAAATTCATTTTAAATATTTATAGCATATTTTCCTAGTATTGCTCGAGCTTTTAGCACTTTTTGATGAGAATTTACCAGCTATATTTTACATGAAGTTACTCATGTAGGGTATTTTAAATGTGAAGAAAAATCTAAATCGGTTAATGATGGTATCATTTAAAAGCAGATGCTTTAAAGCAAAGCATAGTTTACACAAAAACAAGAATAACCAGCTAAATTAGAAAATATACTTAACATTACATTACATATTGACCCACCCTCGTACATTGTATTTGACCTGCTTACAATTTGGACCTGGGGGACGCAGTAGTAAAGTGCTCACACTGACTGTAAATCCAAGAATCAAGAGTTCGATACCAACAACTTCAACCAAAATGACTAATAACTGTCGGTTTAGGCCGAGGTTCTGTATAAAGTACCATGTAAATCCAAAATTCAAATTTGTCTACTTTTCTCAAACGCTATGTATTTTTTTTTAGTGTTTAGATATCTACCTGTGGGAGGGGTGCATATATGGTAATTGAAGGTCAATAATTCCTTTGTTAATTGAACCTGTGTCACTGTTACCACCCTTCTGTCATACAACAGTGTCATGCATTTAGAAAATGTGCTGTACATACCATGTCAGCGTATGTGCACGGGGTGATGAATACGCTTTCAATTCCTTACTCTTGGCAGGATATTTCATTGACAAAAAATTCTATTTGAAAGACCCTACTCTAGGTCAGTGACTATGTAAATCTAGTAAAAGAAAAGGAACACAACAGATTTTCAACATTTAATTATTTTCGTATAATTTTCTCAATTGTATAATAATAAGTCTACACAAGTATGACGGACATAACTAAATCAGCTGACTATATATCGAATCACCTTATGTGATTCTATGTACATACCAATGGTTTAGTCAGCAAAAAAAATCATTATATAATTATCACTATACAAATACTCATCAATATTTAAACTTTCTTAAGTCTAAAATTCAGAAATGCGCTTTAAATATTCTATTTACATTTCTTCTTTGTTAATAAATATGATGAAACTTTGCAGAAATATACATCAATCAATTACAAGTATCTCGTAAGTAATTCATTCACAAAGTCAAGAAATAAAGGCAAAACAAGCATTAAGCATTCATTAGTCGAAGTGTCAACATTATTTGTAAGAAATGTCTGAAATTTAAACATGAACATCTGGTACAATGTATTAATTTCAGGTGTTAAAATAGTGATAATTATTGACTATGACCTTGAACATTAAATCATTCATGGTCATTAATTAATACTTCATTTCTTTTCAGTCAAATACTAGTAATAATAATGAGACCTTATAAAACTTAGAAATATGAATATTATGCTAAACTTAAAGCATTTAAAGAGGGGAGGTCAGTAGGACAGTGTGCTCGAGTATTCTCAGTGCTTTATAGTAAAACAAGTGCCTGGATAATGTGGAACTTTGTAAGTTCAAAAAGGGCAATAATTCTGTCAAAATCTGCAAGAGTTATAGACCTTGGTTAGTGACCTTTCTTATTATACTCTCAAATAACTGTGTGCTGTTTATTCAGTAGTTTTGGAGATACAAACTTGCACGCAAAAACTTGACTAAGTGTGACGGCTTTGCCAATGCCTGGGTGAGTACAAAAGTTCTCCCTGTTCTTCCAAAAGTCAAGCTAAAAACAACCAACACTAGAATAAAACATTGTTTAATGTAACACTGATCAACTGCATCTGCAAATGTTAGTAGAAATAAATGATTGAATCAATGCACACAACAGAAGATGTCCGAGTATCAATACTGTCCCTTGTATGTACAGGACAAGAAACTATACATAGACATGATTAATGTACATTTAAAAAAACAAACAAAACAAGACTGTCATGACGGCCCAACATCGCTCACACATGAAGTACATATGAAATGAAATGCTTTTTTAGAAAAATGCTGCTAATGGAAAAAAGGGTAAATCTTTATTTATTTCATCAGGCTTAAGTCTGTTCCAAAACAAAAGTTAACATATAATACATTTGAGCCGCGTCACGACAAAACCAACATAATGGGTTTGCGACCAGCATGGGTCCAGATCAGCCTGCGCATCCAGGATCCATGCAGTTCGCTATCAGTTTCTTTACTTGTTTTAGGGTCTGTAAGCAAACAGCATGGATCCTGATCAGACTGCGCGGATGCGCAGGCTGGTCTGGATCCATGCTGGTCGCAAACCCACTATGTTGGTTTTGTCATGACACGGCTCATTTATTAACTCAGACAACCTGATATCATGAATTACATCCTTCAGACTTTATTATTGATAAAAAAAACTGCAATATTTTTGTCAGGCCAAACTATTCTACCATACCAAGAGAACATCATCAACAGAAAAAAAAGAAGGAAAATACCATTCTAGTCACATTTTACAATAATTTTGTTCTATTTCACATAAAAAGAAAACCCATTCAAAAAAATGTTTGCAAAAAAAAAGTAAAATATATATACACATGTACATGTATAGTATTACTTATCCCTAATTTTAAAGACACAGGTACTGTAAAAACGAGGATCAGTTACATGTACACAGCAGAGTGATCTCTATAGTAGAGTTAAACATGTACATCAAATAAAAATCAATAAATCATCTGCTTTTTAAGAAATAGAAATAAACATTTTTGACTCTTTGTGCCTAATGTTTTAGCCATACAAGATGTTTCAAACAGCCACCAATAAGTTCTTACAGTTACCACAACCATATAACTCACTTTACTTCACTTATTGCTGTTCACAAAGTCTTATTTGTCTAAAATCTTTTGTGAATTTAAATTAGTTCCGCCCATTGTTTTCTTATTTAGAGCAAACAAATTCCTTTACTCAGGGACCATATGGCACTTTTCAAGGAATGGCATGAATGTGTCAAACTGAAGGTTCAAAGAAAAAAAACCCACTGTATGAATACATCTGCAGATGATTCTAAACTTAAAATTATGCCATTTAGTGTCTAAAAGTTGAATATTACTTAAGCCGGTCCAAGGAGTTGTGGACGGTAGCATGTAATCAACTACTGTCCAAACTGAGCCTGCAACATTTATAATTTTGCCATTTTAGTGCTCTTTAGCAATTCAGTTTTTCTCCATTCAAGTATAATTTTAGTAAAGCTGTGAAGGATAAAGCTATAAATATATCTTCAATTTATAAAATAAATACATATCGCTTTGCATACTAGGCCATATAAAGGTTACTTTACTCTGATTAAAAATAAAATCAATACATATATTAGTGTAATAATTAACATCCTACAATAACAAAATAATTATGCTGAAAAAACATAATAAATTATTCTAACAGCTTCACTCTATTCCCCTATCAAACAGGTAGAGTAATTCAGTGCATAATTTAAGAAATAATATATCCCAAACAGTGATTTTATCGCTCAATAACATCACTGTTTGGAGTTCGGATGCAATGAATTATATCACGAGGGTGTAGCCCAAGTGATATAATGATGCGCATCTGAATGACAAACAGTGATGTTATCCAGCGATAAAATCACTAATTTGGATATATTATTTCGATTCTAACACGACATCAACAAATAAATGCTGCCGTACCTCATATTTTAAGCATAATAGCGCCTGATTTGTTTCCCTACTTATTTTCAGCGCGTCACATTTTTAGTGGTTACGTCACGTGTATAATGATTACGTCACATGTCTAAATATAGAACGTCAAACAGTAACTTTATAGCATAATAACACACACTTTCGGTTCTTCTATGTTCAATAGGGAAAAATGCGGGTCGTGTTAGAATACAAGGTATATGCACAGCATTAGAAGAGATGGTTACAGGTCCATATAACGTCAGATATGGCGTCGTCTTTTTTATTAGCATTTAAGAAAGGAAAAAGCTTAATAGTAAAATTATGCATGGTGTATTGTGCAAATGCTTTGTACATATTCACTCAGGCCTATTCGCTTCCGTGATTTTATTCCTGTGTATTTGAATTCGAACCTTGCATTATTCTATAACAATGCACTCAAAATTAATATCAATTTTCTAAATGACACACTGAATTGATATCTAACATACACTAACAGTCTATAGTTTGAAGAATCCTATTTTGTTCCCTAACAAAAAAATATAAGAAATGAAATAAACAAAATTTATAACAACCAATTCTGTACACATGAAATCCTTACAGCAGAATGAAAATAGATAGAAGAACAATTATGATAATCAGAGATCTCTCTGTAGAGATGAAAACAAAATTAAAAATAATTCTGAAAATGGGATAGGAGTTCCCACGATATCAATAAGAACAGAATTAAGAACAATTCTGAAAATGGGAGATCCCTCGATATCAATGAAAACAAAATATGGAACAATTCTGAAAATATGGGAACCCTCAATATCAATGAAAACAGAATTAAGAACAATTTTGAAAATAGGAGAACCCTCGATATCAATGAAAACAGAATTAAGAACAATTCTGAAAATATGAGAACCCTCGATATCAATGAAAACAGAATTAAGAACAATTCTGAAAATAAGGGAACCCTCAATATCAATGAAAACAGAATTAAGAACAATTCTGAAAATAGGAGATCCCTCGAATTCAATGAAAACAGAATGAAGAACAGACAAGTTCCCACAAGAAAAATAAAATACAAGCACAAATAAGTGAAGATCACAGACTTGGTTGAACACTGTTCAAAATCATGTAAAAGATTTCCCTTTTCCCGTTCCGAATTCATCTTTCTTGAATATCACAAAATATTTTAAAAGAATTTAATCTGAATTTTAAGAAAAAACTTTATAGCAACCAAACCAAAAATATTAACCTAACAAAGTAATACATAAAACCAGCTTAATAGCATATGACCCGCAAAATAAATTATATACAGTAAATATAAACCAAGAAAATATATTTTCTAAATCACACTATGATCTTAATTATTATCATATTTACTCGCCTATTAGATTTTTTTTTACTAAACCACAAACTTAAAGTCGGTGAAATACGGTAATCATTAAATCATATTAATAAAGCTTTTTAAAATCATCCATGCGAATATTTCAAGACTTTTTGAGCCAAATAATTAATAAAGAAAAAACATACATGACAACAACATAAAACTGTTTAACATTGGTCCTTAAGACGGTTTTGTTTCACTTTGAAATGGAAGGCCATTTTGTATGAGATTAAAGTCATGGAAGAAGTTTTTTTCTGATTTTACATGAACTTAAGGTCACAGAAGAAGTTTTTTTGACTTTACATGAAATTCAGTTTGTAGAAAAAGTATTTTCTGATTTACATGAAATAAAGGTCATAGATATGACTTGAAGACTTTTTGATTTGTAAATGAAACTAAAATATCATAAAAGCCAACAAATATACAAGCCAACAAAGTATGATTAATATTTTTTGATTTTACATGAAATTAAGGTTAAAGAACATTGTCTTATTTTACATCAAATTAAGGTTAAAGAACATTTTCAGATTTTACATGAGATTAAGGTCCAAGACATGGAAAGACTTTTAAGATTTGTTTTGATTTTACAAGAAATTAATACATGTATAAAAGACATGGTATAATATTCAAAATTTCTGAATTTACATTATCATCAGTAACTGTTTATATTCTATCCAAAACAAAGAATATGAGTTTCATGAATGAAAATTTAATATTAAATAGGATTACATATTACTCCTTGACTATATGTAGTTTTAATGCAAAGAAACTATTTGAAGCAACCTTTTTATAAATTAGTGACCATGTTTAAGTTAAATACTCTAATAAGAATTGAAAACATCACTTAAATATCCGTTTTCTAATCTCTTAAAATTTCAGACAGGAATTTATCAAAATATAATTATGTAATTACTATTTGTTATAGGTCTACATGCATTTTCACATACAATTTAAAACCTATTATCTTAATAAGAGCAAACTGCTTAAGAAAAGCATATTAAAAGATATTTATTATATCATTATTGTTTTAGATTTTTTTTGGTTTGATTTACGTCACAACAATACACTATAGGTCATATGGTGGATTTTAGCTTTACTGGTGGAGGAAAATCTCAAGTGCCCCTCTGTGCATTATTTCAGGCAATTACTGGTACCTGAGTAGAAAAACTGACATTCATTAAGGTAGCTTGATAGCTTTCTTGTATGGTAGAGTCGAAAGACACTTGTGCTGATCGTAACCTACAGAGGTGAAAGACAAGTGGTTTGAAGTCAACAAACTTAACCATTCGACCACAGGTGCCCCCCAAACCCTGTTAAAAGATACAGCCAAAATTAGCATTCATGTAGTAAAAAATATACTCAAATAATATACTCAAAGAAAGTAGCTAAAAGCAAACAAATCTGGCAAGACTAAAAACCAATATTCAGACTGGCCTGCATGTGTATAAGGCTTATACTATAAGAAGCTGTTTTCTAAATTATCATCTCCGTTTATACAATTTTAAAATGAGATTTAATCTGGGACTAAAAATGTGTATCTTTCTGTCCCAGATTAAATCAAGTATTTTTTGACATAAATAACTGTTATTTTCACAAAACTGTGTTATTTTTTTATCTTTTTATCCTAACTATTAAAAGATAACATTCAAGGAATTTAAAATATCATTTTAATCATAGCAGAAATAACCTATTACATTGTATATTTTTGTACTAAATACATATCCACTCTTTGATAAAAAAAATTTTAAAGGCCCATTAAGCCTCAGAAATATTTTATTTTTCAAGTTTTTTTTTGTTTTGTTTTTTTGTGTCCGGCTAAATATTAGGGATTTAGTATTTTGAATTAGAGTCAAAATACTACTTTGTTTACATTTTGCTATTTTTAATGAAGAATACTTTCATATTCAGCACTACTTTCTTCAGGTGATAGGCATCTAACATGCTCTTAAACCATAAACTAAATGTTATTAAACTCATATTTGCCCTTTTCACAGAAGAAAATATGTATTTGTTTGTGATGCACAACATGCCTTTAAAAAACTAGCATTAGTATAATATGAAAAGTTTGATAGATAAAACAACATTACATACATCTTATTCTTTTAATTTACGGCACAATGGTTTTCATAAATGCTGCTAAGGTATTGCACACTGCACTAGAATCACACTTTTTTCTGCTATATCTATACATATTCATGTTTTAACTAAATATTTCAATACAAAATCATATCAACATAGCATTACAATTATCTTAATTAAGATCAAATTTATGCATTCAATAGTGATAGGCAAGTGCAAATAAAACACATACAAATATTTAAAAATCATAACCAATGATTATGCTTTTCCAAATCCATGCTTTCCACATACAAGAAGAATAACTTTTCTGTTGTAGAAATTCAAATTGTTCTTAGTTTAACATTAAATTACCTCCCCTGTGAAGTATTTGTAACAAAATCATTTTTAAGCTATAAACCTTATTTCCTACTATTTAGTTATAAAATTAAGTATCCAATAAACCACATTGGCCAGAATCGATACAGTGACAATTTCTGCTTAAACCCTAGCCTGCAAGAACCACCAGTACACAGCCAGGCCAGCATGCATAAGAGTGCAGATTGACCAGGCTTGATACTGTTGACTGATCACTTTCATCTTCATATCACCAAAAATTGAGAATGGATCGGTTCTAAAAATGGGAACTGGATGAGTCTATTTTAGAAATGTGGCAGATTCTGGGTTGAAGAACCGGCTATCAGGTGCCAAACTAACTGTACATTAAATTTCTCACGTCCTTAACTGTAATTAATCAGACTGTCATTTCAAATACTACCATGAAAAGTGTTTATTGTGTCCTTAATTAAGCAGTTCATTACAAAACAAATTATAGATTGAAAAGGTGGTCTACACATATAATACTGTCAACCGTACATGTAAAATGCATCAAAGTGCATTTACAAACATAAAAAAGACATAACATTTATGTCTACATTCTCTTTCATACAAACAAATTTTGCTCTTGTTTATAATGATATAAAGCTATATTAACAATAACAATGAGAAATAATATAAAACTATATTAATATAATATATATGACTTAGATTTTATCACTTAACTCAGTACAATCATTTTATTTATACAGTGGTTTCCAGTAACTTTAAAGCCCAATATCTACACAGTAGCATCCATGTAAATCTTCCTGGTTTTGATTAATTTTCAAATGACATAAATGACTGGTGAAAACAAAAATATTGGTGCTGTTTAAGGATGATTCCTGATGTTGATGCAGAAAGGAAAACATGACCTTACCACGAGGAAGAGTTATTTATAGCCAGAGTGACCTTGACCGTGACCCAATCCACATACAACTGTCTGCCCAAAAAGCAGAGGTCCATTAAAGGTGCCAAAAAAAATCGAACGTCTAAGACATCAATAAAGATGCTAGGAAAACAGGCAGCTAAGTGTGACACACAGACAGACAGACATGAGGATGGAAGGAAAACTGGTAACTATATGCTTCACATTTCTGTGAGCATATAAAAACGTAATTCATAGAAACAATACAGTGTTTTTATCTATGCTAAATACTTTTCTTTAGCCATTCATTTTTCAAAATAAAACTGAATTTCCTTTTTTTTTTGTAACATAAATGCAGTTTATATATACATGTTATATTGATCTCCTATCATTAATATTCAACATGCATAGTGATCTCATTAATATTCAACATGTATAGTGATCTCATTAATATTTAACATGTAAAGTGATCTCATCAATATTCAACATGTAAAGTGATCTCAATAATATTCAACATGTAAAGTGATATCATTAATATTCAACAGGTAAAGTGATCTCATCAATATTCAACATGTAATAGTGACCTTATAAATATTCAATATGTATAGTGATCTCATTAATATTCATGAAGAAGATGTTCATTTTTACTCATTATTTTTGTTATAACCTAAATCTATGTAATTCAAATCCATATAAAATACACAAAATACTTGCTTGTACATTTTAACATTAAAAACAATTCAGATTAACAATAATGAAGAAATCTGTTTCTTCTTAAAGGCCCATCATGCCCCAAAATTGCTATCATTTCTAATTCTCAAATGAAAAAATAAGTTTCTTTTTGGTGTTCTGTGACAAATTTTAGAACAGTACTCCTTGGCTGAAAGAACCTTTGGGGTTTTTGTTGTTGTTTTCTTTGGTTATTAATATTAAAATTATAGTCAAAATACAACCTATTTACATTTTGCTTCTTAAGTGACAACTTATTTATATGTGGAAAGCATCCAACATGTTCTAAAGTAGTTACGTAAAAATATAAAAGCATGGCTTTAATATCTTTCCTGGGGCTTAGTGTGCCTTTAAACACCTTAAAAATGCCCACTCCTTAAAACTTTAAGGTTAAAGCTAAATAAAAAAACCAATATAAATTTTCCCAAAAAAAGAACTTCAATAATGAAATAATGCTATAAAAAAATGTTTCCATAAAAAAAAACGTGATAGCATATTTTTATTTAGATGTTTAAGTGATTGTCTATGAAAACATATTGTCAAAACTCTAAACTTTAATTAAATAGAAATTACTCTAAGTTAGCAATAAATGCAAAAAATTTCTGCTTTCTGCAATCTTCTGTGTGACCAGCATCACAGAAATTATATCTAACTCGACTACTAAAAACTCAAAAAATAGCCCTCGACCTGAACCCATAACCTAATGGAACCTTCAATGATAAGCCTTTGCTGCTAGTATAGAGCCAGTCCAGCCTGCACATCCATATACTCTGACCAGGCTCTATACTGTTGGCTCACTAACTTCAAATTTTATACCATTAAAGGGAGACCACTGAGATTTTTTGACTTAACAGGACTGGAAATATTTTTTTTCAATATTTGTGTACCATTTATTGTCTAGACCAATAACTTTTGTGCAAACTTTCAGATCATTCCCTCTCCCTGTTTTTCAACAATCAAATTTATTGTGAAAAATATCCCGAAAATGAAAAGCGTTGCAATGATTTTGACTCAAATCAGGCTAAGAATCGCTCAAAATTTGATTTTCCATTTAATTCTGAGCACATTTCTCTATTATCCTTTACAAATTTTTCCATTTCAGTGTTTCAATTGATTTATGTAAGTATTTAAATTTTAGGTTTTAGCATTTTGACCTCAGTGGAGTTCCTTTAAAATTGATAATGAGCAGACTGGAAAAGTTCAATTAGGAAATTGTGCAGGTTCAGGATAAACAGGGTGTACACTGTATTTGTTTATAAAGCACCTTATACATAAACCTTGGTCAATAACATTAAAAACTGTTTAAAAAAAAAAAAGTTCATATAAAATATAGGTTAACATAAAGCATATACCATTATCAAATGGTCTTGTTATATCATAATATAATAATAGGTAAACATAAAAGTAAGTTGTAGAGTCTAAACACAAGATCATTTCAACTGTAAAGTCCCCCCTGACAGTTGACAACCTGTGTTCTACTCCCTTAGTGTAAAGTGATACCGCTGGTTGGTGTTTTTGCTTTTTGATATTTTAACTTAAGCTGCGCTGTTTTCACCCGTTTAACTGATTGACAAAAGTCATCGACTTTGATGTCAGAGCTTCAAAACTTCTGTTCCACTTTTGTCATCAATTTGCGCTGTTTTTGTCATAGTTAAAAATATCGTATGTCTCAGTTTGATTATTTCCCGAACTCAAGTATTCAAAAGAATCCAAGTCTTTCTCTAGGGCTAACTACACATTTTCTTTGCCTTCTCACAGATCCACTGTCTTCACCTGTATGACATAATATATTCCTCTCTCTTTAGTTCTCTTATAACTCTAGCGACATTATCGAAGGCTTTTGTTGTTTTCTTTCCTTTCCGAAGAACACATAGAAATTGACTACAACACTGTAAAGCTTTCAAAACACCATTTGCACTGGTTTGATTGGTTTTACGTTCTTTTTTAAACTTCTTAATATCAAAACGAAAAATGAAAAATAATAAAATAATCAAGATTACATTAATGAAAAGTCTTCATCAATGGAGGCTAGAATTATCTTTCATAAAGCTCAAACAAAGTTGTCTATCCCTGAGATCGCCCCACCCACCATTGGGTTTTGGGTCCCGAAGCTTAAGGCCCGAGTACCCGCCTATAGTTACTGTGTTGGGGAATAAATGCTGTTTATTGGCGTCAATTAATTTCTGTGTCGTCTCTTTCTTCTCAGCTGGTTTACAGTTCTTCCCTTTATGATGAACTCCACTGCAAATATAACGAAAGAAAAATGTACAAAATACGTGTTTTCACAATAAACAGCTATAAAGAAAATTCACTAAGCTCAAACTCAGATCTCAGGTATTTGATTGGTCAGAAACATCTACAGAATGTTCACTGACCAATGAAACTCCTGAAATTTGAGACAGAGCTCAAAATTTTTTTTTATCACCTTTAGGCAGGCCTGTTTTATGTCGCTTAATTGTTAACAGATATCCAATGGATTCATTTTTTAAATAACCGCATGATATTGTAAGATCAAAGAGATAAGTAAAAGCAATCAAGTGATGTGTAAATGATTGTTTAAATTACATTTTTCAGATATTATGTCATACAGTATTTTAATACTGAACTCAATTTACAATTTATATGTAAACTTTCTAAGGAAACATAAATCGTTAACACATGACAGGATATATATGTTAATAATATGCAAACATTTACAGGGGGAGCAATGTTGTACAATTACTGGAAGTTTTATATGCAAAAACGATAACGAATGTGCAAAAACCAGTAATTCCAGACAGCTTATATCAATTTCTTTAATATTTTTACTCTTTATTTTTGACAAATGATACCGTTATTATGTTTGTAAAAACAAGCAATATGCACACATAGTAACCCTTGTGGATAAGGGGTCGACTTTAAGGGTTGAGGCATCAGTGACGGAAAGAGGCCACTAAATAGGTTTGAATTACTGGAGTCTATACATCACTCAACTCTAGCGGGTTAGGTGGTTTTGATCCAGGTGTTGCTTTAAATTTGTAACACCTGAGGTTAGCCAAAATCAATCTTCTGCACAAAACAACTTAAATTTTGTTGATTAGCCGTAATGCTAACCAACCAACCAACCAAACAAACAAACAAACAAGCACGCTTAAGCGTCATACCATTCGCCCATATGGAACACACGGGTTGCCTTCATCTTGAGCACTTTCATTGGAGCAGAAAAACATTTACTGCTAAGATGCTGCAATGTCCAGTCCCAATTATAGTCATCAAAATTACAAAACTCCTGCAATAAACAAACCCAAAAATACATTCATAATTATACAATCATTATGAGCAAAAAGTCACAAATACAGCAATATGAATTAATATACCCTATAAAATCTATTTTTAGCTCCTGTTACTCAGATATGTTACAGACCATAACAATTTATACACATCAGTTAAAGAAAAATGCTTATCAGCTAATGTTTCTTAAAATTTGTAATCCAACTTAAAATAAAGTTTCTTGTATCTCGTAGATTCATTTAAGGCCCATCCAAAGCAAGTTTCATTAAATTTGGTGAAAAATGTCTTGGAAAATACTTTTGGTTAAAATGTCTCAGAAGAGATATTTGAAGTAAATGTTATGACAGACAGACAGACAGGTGGACAGACAGACGGCTGCAGGAGACAGAAGATGACAGTCATCAAACCTAAGCTCAAGTTAGCTTGAAAAAAAAAAACCTTTTTATTAGCAATATCTACCATATACATGAAAGTATATACATCTGTCAAGTGTTTCTACAATTATTTTCCTTCCATCTTAATTACTAGTTGATATTATTGAAATATATCTCTCCAGTATTAATGATTAATCAATATTTTTTTTTTTTCAATTAAAAAAATAACAGCAGCTGTTGTGAACAGTGTTGGGGACAAAATGTTTAACGTCTAAAGAATTTAAACATGGTGTACATTTGTACTACTTGTTTAAATGCCTTGTTGACCTTCCTTCTCATGTATCATATACTAATGGCTCATTCCAATTTATATGTTCACAAATTGTCCTTAATGACAGTATTTCATAGCAAGTTTTAAATAAAGCCTGGAGGTAATATCATTTCTTATAGCTAAACGGTGTCATCATCCACAGTTTTGTACAGTGGTTCACAGTTTGTTTTGACGAATTGTCAGATTTTAGGTTATACTGATACAGTTAAGGTCATACGTTGACCTTACATGCCTCTTTGTCCCTTGTGCATTATTTCAAGTCAAAGAAGGTACCTGAATATAACCGCAACATTCCATAAGCTAGCTGGATAGCTACCTCACATGAAAGAATCCACACACAGAATCGGACCAGCAATGGTTGGATTCTCATATGGGAAGAAGCTATCCAGCAAAATTATGGAAGGTCAGAGGCTTTGTGGACTGAAAAGGCATAAAAACTAGAACTGTGTCCAAAGGACACGGATGCCCCCACTGACAACATATATATGGTATATAGTTAAAAAATCAACAAAGGGCCATAATTCTGTTAAATTTGGTCGCAGCAAAAATTCCTTCCTTTACTACCATCTACACATTAAGGTTGTTCATCTCTGGAAGTTTAAGCAAAATCTGCCATCCGGTTTAAGAGGAGTTGCGTTCACAAAATTTCTATATGGTATATAGTGAAAAAATCAACAAAGGGCCATAATTCTGTTAAATTTGGTAGCAGCAAAAATTCCTTCCTTTACTACCATCTACACATTAGGGTTGTTCATCCCTGGAAGTTTAAGCAAAATCTGCCATCCGGTTTAAGAGGAGTTGCGTTAACAAAATTTCTATATGGTATATAGTGAAAAAATCAACAAAGGGCCAGAATTCTGTTAAATTTGGTCACAGTAAAAATTCCTTCCTTTACTACCATCTACACATTAGGGTTGTTCATCCCTGGAAGTTTAAGCAAAATCTGCCATCCGGTTTAAGAGGAGTTGCGTTCACAAAATTTTTACATGGTATATAGAGAAAAAATCAACAAAGGGCCATAATTCTGTTAAATTTGGTCGCAGCAAAAATTCCTTCCTTCACTACCATCTACACATTAAGGTTGTTCATCCCTGGAAGTTTAAGCAAAATCTGCCATCCGGTTTAAGAGGAGTTGCGTTCACAAGATTTCGGGACGTACGGAAGGACGGACGGACGGACAGACGGACGGACAAGTGCAACGCTATATGCTCCCACTCTGTGGGGGCATAAAAAGCCTACATTATTACAACTAGAAATCTTGTCCTCACAAAGTCATGTGACACTTACCGTTCCACATTTTTTAATCTCTTTGAAGAGGTTGATATTAAATGCCATTCCCATATTATGTCTAGAGGAGATCCAGTTAGCAACCTCAACCTAAAAAAGTAAAATACAAAATTCTGAAACTGTATCCAAAAAACTGTTGTCATGTCAGTGAATTTGTATAGCTTTAAGGTAAGTTTAAGAGTGCAGCGCCAAAGTTAGTTAAACCACAAGTCATGCTCAGAACAAATGCTTCTCAATTAAGAAATGCACATTCAAATTAAAGCAGATGTATTTACAAGGATGTAACAAAATAAGAGTGGATGTTTTTAAATAAGAGTGGATGTGTTCAAATTAAGAGTTGATGTGCTCAAATAAAAATGGATATATTCAAATTAGAATACTAGATGTGTTTAAATTAATGTGAATGATTCAAAACTAAAATAAATACATATATCTTCAATAAGAAATAACTAGAACTCCGCGAGTCGGATGTGTCGCCTTGTGAACAATGTAGTTTAGGGGAAATGGCCAGGACAAAAATGAAATATGAAAAATAACAAAGGGCAATAACTAAAAAAATAATAAGTGCAGAGCAGCAGTTTCTGTACACTGCACTTCTTATCAATAAGATCTATCATTCTATGATGTTTCAAGTCCATAGCTTTCATACTTGAGGAGAAATGACCAGGACAAAAATAAAGTACGAAAATCAACAAAGGGCAATAAATCAAAAATAAGAAATGCAGAGTATCAGTTCTTATGCATGATGAGATTTCAAGTCCATAACTTTTATACTTTTGGAGGAATGGCCTGGACAAAAATTAAGTATGAAAATTAACAAAGGGCCATAACTCAAAAATTAAGAAATGCAGAGTACCGATTCTTGTGCACCGCACTTCTTAATAATGAGATCTATCATCCTATGAAGTTTCAAGTCCATAGCTTTTATACTTAAGGAGAAATGGCCCATACAAAATTAAAGTATGAAAATAAACAAAGGGCAATAACTCAAAAAATAAGAAATGCAGAGTACCAGTTTTTGTGCACTGCACTTCTTCTTAATGAGACCTATCATCCTATGAAGTTTCAAGTCCATGGCTTTTATACATTAGGAGAAATGGCCCGGACAAAAATAAAGTATGAAAATTAACAAAGGGCAATAACTCAAAAATTAGGAAGTGCAGAGTACTGGTTCTTGTGCACTGCATTTCTTCTTAATGAGATCTATCATCCTATGAAGTTTCAAGTCCATAGCTTTTTTAGTTGAAGAGTAATGGCCCAGGCAAAATTATAGTATGAAAATTAACAAAGGGCAATAAACTCAAAAAAATAAGAACTGCAGAGTACCGGTCCTTGTGCACTGCACTTCGGGTTATTGAAAGAAGCATGCATACCAAGTTTGAAGTCAATCAGACTTAAAGTGACTGAGTTATGCTCTGGACAAGCTTTAGGGGATGCTGGCCGATGACACCGCCGACGACATATTCACCTTTTCAGGCGACAAAAAAATGGATGTATTTGACTTAAGTACTAGTATAGTTTTTCAAATAAGTAAGTAACTTAATTCTATATGTCACACACTGATTTTTGTATATTAAAATGAATGTACTCATGAAGGCACATTATTCCTCACAAATGAAAGGCAAACATAATTTTCATAATGTTTCAAGAATGGTTCGGCATTTGCTTATCACTTGAAAAAAGAAGTGTCAAATATGTATTAATCCTTAATAAACATAGCAAAATGTTAACAAAGTAGTATTTTTTACTTCTAAGTTACTGTAACTTTACCTATTGCCAAAAACCAGCCAAGAACAAAATATGGTTTAGGTCAGGGGCCAATGAGTAAAACTTCATTGAAAGTAAAACTGTTCACCAAAAAAATACAGAGGTTTCGAGAAATAAAGTAAAAGCATTTCTGGGGAATACTAAGCCTTTAAGTCAAAGTAGTTAATATTGATTTGAGCCGCGTCAGGACAAAACCAACATAATGGGTTTGCGACCAGCATGGATCCAGACCAGCCTGCGCATCCGTGCAGTCTGATCAGGATCCATGCTGTTCGCTACCAGTTTCTCTAATGGTAATAGAGTTGGTAATCGAACAGCATGGATCCTGATCAGACTGCTCGGATGCGCAGGCTGGTCTGGATCCATGCTGGTCGCAAACCCATTATGTTGGGTTTGTCCTGACGCGGCTCATTTCTTGTTTCTTTTCCTACATTTAATTTGAAACATTTTGATAATGTCCTGGAGGTAATTTATCTGATCAGAGTTTTACATTTCTAGCTTGAAACTTCTCTTACCATCAATTGATATAAATTATAAACTAAAATCAACTTTAAATAAATTGTAACAGCTTAAACACAAAACATGCATAAAATAAAAAAATGAAATGTTCATCAACAAAATTTAATAATGAAACAAACAAGAGGGCATTCAAACAGATGGCAATGTATACTGAAGCAATTCTGACAGTTT
The DNA here is from genome assembly GCF_026571515.1 of Ruditapes philippinarum. NCBI lineage: Eukaryota > Metazoa > Mollusca > Bivalvia > Venerida > Veneridae > Ruditapes > Ruditapes philippinarum. The sequence goes on from NW_026854014.1 coordinate 59,061, forward strand.
CTTTTATGTCAATTTTAAAAAATATCTGTCAATAGTAAAAGTAACGTAAGTATATGCCAATAGTAAATGTAACGTATGTATTTGTCAAAAGTAAAAGTAACATAAGTATAATTATGTCAATTGTAAAAGTAATTTAAGTATCTGTCAATAGCAAAGTAACATAAGTATATGCCAATTGTAAAAGTAACTTAAGTATATGTCAATAATAAAAGTAATGTATGCATAATTATGTCAATAGTAAAAGGAATTTAAGTATATGCAAGTAGTAAAAGTAACGTAAGTTTATGCCATAAGTAAAAGTAACACAAGTATATGCCAATAGTAAAAGTAATGTAAGTATAATTATATTAATAAACAAGAGCTGTCCGTAAGACAGCGCGCTCGACTTTTTTATTGCTTGCCAATAAAAAAAGTTTTTGCAGTAAAAGGCAATACAAGAATCTCTGTATTTTTAAAGTGAACAATGGCCATGAGCATTAAGATATTTAGTGACAGTTAAGGGCCATAATTCAAATAAAATCTTTGACAGAATTACCTTCTCCTGGACATGTTTGGGAATCATGATTGTAAACAAGTATTCCAACTTTCAAATTAATATCTCAAACAGTTCAGTCAAAAAGTGGACTGGTACTAAAAACTTAACCAAGATTCTAAGTCGATAAAAGGCCTTAATTTTTAAAACAAATCCTTGACAGAGTTACCTTCTCTTGCATACAGATGGGGGTAATGATGTGAAATAGCATTAAAAGTTTCAAAGCAATATCTCAAAGGGTTAAGGCAATAAGTGGATTTTACCCATATTCAATGTATTTTCTAAGTCAAAAAGGGGCATAATTCCGTCAAAAACCTTGACAGAGTTTTGAAATAAAGTGAGGTGGTACAAAAAACTTAACCAAGCTCAATACACTTTCTAAGTCAAAAAAGGGCCATAATTCTGTCAAAAACCTTGACAGAGTTATGTACTCTTGTCTGTAGATGGAGGTTATGATGGTGAACAAGTATGGTAAGTTTCAAAGCCATACTTGTAATACTTCTGAAATAAAGTAGGGTGGTACGAAAAACTTAACCAAGGTGTGACGCCGACGCCGGGGCGAGTAGGATAGCTCCCCTTTTCATAGAAAAGTCGAGCTAAAAAAGTAACATAAATATCTGTCAAAAATAAAAGTAACATAATGTATCTGTCAATAGTAAAATTAACTGTCAACTGTTTGTCACTACTAAAACGTATCTGTCAATACCAAAATCTCATTCTGATCCTTTAAATTCTGACATTTTTTCCCCTCCACAATACCTCTAAATCATCAGATTACAAACTAAAAAAAGTTGAACTTTGAAACATTAACTTTTTCAAATCTACCTGTCTTACAACCTTCATATTTTAAATCCCTAGAGACATCAGCTGTAATCTAGAAATATATAATTTTTCAAATTTGTTAAATATATCTCACTCCTTATATTTTAATTATTTCATATCAAACTGAACTTTCTAGAGTTTACACTAGTTATGGAAAATTTTATACTACCAAAGTGTTCAAAAAGGTTTTTACGCTTTAAATGACCATTTTCCATTGCATGTTTGTTTATTTTGTTGGGTTTCATGTCATTCTGACATTTTAAAGATCATATGGTGGCTTTCCAGCTTTCATGGCGGAGGAAGACCTCAGGTTCTCATTGTTTAAGACCTGTGTAGAACCACCAACTTTCTATAAGCTAGCTGGACACTGTCATACCATGAAAGAATCCTTAAGCCCTACCCGGATTCAAACCCACAGCAGTGACATGCATATTGGCCTGAGTCCGTACCCCTAACCGCTTCGCCACAGATGTCATTATGAATGAAAGGATGACATTCTATCATAATGTATTGTATCATAAATTCATATGAAACTACAAAGACTTAGTACTAAATACAAATATAAATTGTTGCTATCTAACTATATGTAATATGTATGTATTATTCAAGGGAGAAAGTTAAGACATTGGCAGCTATACAGACAAAAATATCCGACTCTCTGGAAGCTGATTTGCAGAAATTAAGCAGAGCTTTATTTCTACATTGTACAGTTTACCTCGAGTCTGACATTTTGCACTGTATATGTAGCCAGTCTAAATTTCTACTGCTTAAAATGGTTTCATTTTTATGAAAAATAATGGCTATAAATCTTGAGTGCTTAAATCTTATTCTTGCTCTTGAATAAAAAATTGAAAAAAAAATAAAGAGTATAAATGCAATATCAGGATAAACTAGTACAACAACAACACAATTCATTGTTATCTTGTTCAATTCTTTCCTAAATCAGATAAAGTTAAACATCTATCAAACAACAATAAATTGGCTTGAAAAAAAAACATATCTACAACATCTGTCATTAATCAACTGTTTTACAGATGTCACAAAAGTTAATTAAACAAAAGCTGTAACTATGGCAATAAAAGCTTGATGACATTTGCTTGATTCAAAATAAGTTAGCATATAAATGGAGATGATCAATTTATTGTTAAAAAACTTACTTGGAGAAATTTATATGCACTTAAGCAAGGTGTGCATTGTATATATGTAAATATGATTTTTATTATATTTACCTATATGAGCAAAGCTTTGCTTACACATCTTATATAATTCTGTATTGAATAGCATATGTACTTTTTATCAGTTTTTATTTTTTATTTCCTAGATAGGATTTTTGACTAACGTTTAATTATGCCCCCCCCCCTGATTTTGTAAAATATACTTATTGTGAGTATGAAATAGTTCTTTGTTATCTATTATAGTTTGTTTGTTTTGTTTATAATGCCATTTATTAAGATAAAAAACTAAAATGAATCAATGAAAGTAGTGTTTCTTCAAAATAAATTAAACATTCAGCTGACCAATATGCCCAGTGTAAATGCATTATGGCGAATTTTGATTAATAATGAAAATTTGCACATTTAATTACAAAGAATGATGGATTTTATGTGTTACCTACTGCATAACTTCTGAGGAAAGACAGACCATTTAAAAGCAGAAAATTGAACATTTTGATTTCTTTGATCATTATTATGCTACATTTGTTAAACAAACCTTTTTTCACTTTGAATTTAGATCTGTCCATTATCAGTATAGGAAATTTGACATGAAAAGGTGAAATGTATATCGATTGAGACTGACCTGGCTCTATACTAAAGGCATAGACAAAGCATTACTGCCATTAGTATATACAAAAGGTCAAAGTTCATGTCAGTCCAAAAAGTTGCCTGTTACCACTGATTACTCAATAGGGGAATTATATTTTTCTTATTATGGTTTTTACCAAAGATTCTGGTAATATATACAGTAATTTGGCATACCTTTCCCGCATTTGCACCATAGTTTTGTGTTTTGTCATAGTTTCCAGCTGCTAAAATCTTACATTCCGTACATTCCCTGAAAATGAACATGACAAATTTATTACAATAAAAATAATTGTTTCATATAAACTAAATAGATTCGTCTTTTTTAAATTTAAGATTAATTCATGTTAAATTTAAAAGATGTTATAATGATAATATGTACATAATAGGTTCTTTTTTTTTTTTGGTTGGATTTTAACATCGCACCAACACAGTATAAGTCATATGGTGGCTCTCCAGCTTTACTGGTGGAGGAAGACCTCAGGTGCTCTACTGTGCATCATTTCAGGCACAAACAGGCATTTGAGTAGAAACCACCGACTTTCCATAAGCTAGCTGGATAGCTTCCTTACATGATACTATCCAAAGTCCTGTTGGGATTCAAACCAACGGCAGTGAGGGGCAAGTGTTTTGAAGTCAACGACCTTAACCATTCGGCCATGAATGCTTCTTTTATCACAGGTAGGCTGATAGGTAGCATGGAACAAAAATCTGGCCTTGACTTTACATGTATACTGGTGTCAACATTATTGTCTAATATATTAACTGCTAAATTTATCATTTTTATGAATAGATTCATATATTATAGAAATCTAATATCGGAACATATTTGCAAGGAAATTACAATAGAATTCAACAGTGAAACATGTAAATATCTATTCACAGTAACCATGACTTGCATTTCCTCTCTTTAACCCATGGGAGTCTGCATCATTTTCTATTATAGCAATGTAAAATGAAACATAAGCGAAAAGAAGCATTCTCCATTGTCAATGACAGCGGTTTTTGTCACACCTTGCAATTCCTCAAAGTATATTATTAATTTTTCCAAAAAGGAATATGTTTGCAGCTTTATGACTTGCTTATTTGGTTTGCAGTTAATTTTGTACTTTGTGTTGAAGACTTATTAAAATACGGCTTAACCCGGTGCTTAGGGCCATGAGGGATGTTGCACATTTCCGGTATCCCTCATGAACAGACTCCATCGAACGGAGTCTGCAATTTTCATGTAATTTTGTTGTTTTCATTGCTGCCAAAGGATCACTCTTTTTCTAGATTTTTTTTGACAATTGAAAAATGCAGTCATCATGTATTAAAGCACTAAGTCTAGAACATACTTGTTACGAAGGTTTTGCATCATCTGAAGGACAGACAAGATATCTGGTGTCACATAGTAATCCTCTTCCAACAACAACACTAAACCTTCATAATTCTTCATCACAGTCACTGTTTCAAATATATGGTTTAACTGAAAAACAAATCAACAAGTAAGTTTAGGGTATGACTGTTTTTCTGATTAACATATACTGTGAGTGAGTCAACTATCGTTATCTCGACATCGCTTTTCTCGATATTTCGTTATCTCGATGAAATTTTGAAAGTCCCGATTTTCTTCCTTCTTTATCTTTATTGGAAATATTTGTTTATCTCGATATTTATATTTCGATATTTTCAGTATCTCGATGTAAAATTTCAGCCCGAACAGTTATTTTCAAACTACAGTGGAACCTGTCTAATCCGAACTCGTCCGGACCAGAAGAAAAGTTCGGATTAGAAAGGTTTCCGGATTAGAAAGGTTTCCGAATTAGAAGGTTTTTTTACATGTTTTTTCATGTTATTTGCAAAATAGTTTAAGGAAAGAAAACGGGAATGCATTTGAAATTGCAATTTAAATATTTTATTTTTGCAATCTCTTATCGTTCATTTTAATACATGTGAATACAAAAATAAAGAAATAAAAATAAATAAATAAGCAAAAATATTATGTCCTCAAAGGTAACTTAACCTACGATATTTAACAGGAGGCTGAGACATGATTAAATATTCGTACCAGCATTTATTAATTGTTGTTTACTCTTATCCGATTCAGCGATTATCCGAATTCACTGACAGTTTCCATTAATTTTCATTACTTAATCACGTATCATTGAATCCATTACAAAGGATTAAAAGATATTTCTATTGCATTATATCAAAATACTTATTGAAGGTGACGAAAAACAATCAATTAAGCAATTATAGAAGATATCAAGGCAAGCTAAGTGTAATTTTCATACCTTCGCAGATCAGACGTTTCACCCATTAATCAAGCGAAATAACACTAAGTCTTATCAGTTTGGTGTATGTTTACATCTGCAAGATGTGCGATTATTTGTTATTTTGAATGAAGGTGTGACATTTAGCAAAATCTGTTCGGATCCGAGAGGTAAATTTTAGAGTAAAAAAAGAAAAAAAATTGAAAAAATCGTCCGGAATTCGGAGTAGACAGGTTCCGGATCCGAAAGGTTTTTTACTATTGAAAATAGAACGAATAAAATCGGGACCGGACACTTCGTTCGGATAAGAAAGGGTTCCGGGTTAGAAGGGTTCGGATTAGCAAGGCTCCACTGTATTATTCTTTGTTTATCTCGACTAATATTTTCTTTCGTCTGTTCCATTCAAACGTGTGAAAAACACAAACTAGACGATAATTGCTCAATAGCGCATGTCATAATGTTGATTATGTTTGTAACAAGTTTAGCTGTTTTTATAAAAGTTAATCTATTTAGCGATTGACTTATGTCCAAAATGAGTAAATTTTACGTTCTTTATAAATATTCGAACACTGTATCAATTCATTATGACTTTAAATGTAAATGAAATAGTGAAAGTATAGAAACGCTATCGTTTGACAACATCACCACCAAATCAATCAGCAGTCGAACAATCTCGAGAAAGACCCGATAACTAACCCGGGAGGATATCCGGATTAACCACCCTGAAAACAATGTTTTCACTATATTGGTGTATTACTGAGTAAACCTCACTATGTGTTTTTATCAAAGACACCCGTATTTCCGCTGGTAAACATCCGCTAATGTTACTTTGTTAAATATTGACTAGGCCAATGAAAACTAGACATGGGGATATCATAGTTTACTTGACATAAAGTATGCACATGTCTTTTGTAAAAATCAGTTTCTGCCTTATTCAAACCCTAATAATTATGTTTATCTCGACATTTCGTTATCTCGATATTTTTGGACGGTCCCGATGACTTCGAGATAACGATAGTCGACTGTCAGTTAATGGTATAATTGTTCTTCTTATGTTTCTAACCTGGCTTTCTTTCCTGATTCAAATTTAAGTAAGAGACCATGACATATAAATTATCATGTGATACTTGTATGTTTTTCATTAAACCAATTTTTTTTAAAGTTAATAAGAAATTATGATGTCAAATAAATGACATCATAGGAAAGAACAATATCAAGTCAAAGGGACACCACTGGACTGGAGATAATTTTTCAAGAATTTTATTTCACTTGATGCAGGCTGGTTCATACCAATTACATGTTTGCAAAATTTCAGAACTCAGTGAAGTTCCTTTAAAAATAGGTACTTTAGTATAATTCAAATTCATTTCTACAACGAAAATATCAGAGTTTAAGTCAACAAGCTAGATTTTGGTTATCCAGCATGTACCTGAAAATTGAGTTATTTCAATACACCATGAGATAAAGAATAACCAAAGATTTTCCATGAGCTAGCTGAATACCTATCTCAAATGAAAGAATCCAAAGTCTCTAAAGGGATTCCAATCCACAGCTGTGACAGGTAAGTGATTAATAGTCAGTGACTTTAATTACCTGAAAGTAGAGGCCACACAACGCCTTACACCAACCCACATATATAAAATATAAAAATCACTCACATCAAAGTCACCCTCCTTTCTCATGTTAAATTACTGCAGTCTTAAAACACTTCTGTTAACAAAACCCATTTTTCTGCTCTACTGACGGGCCATGTTGTACAGGTTTTAATGTATTATAGTAATAATTTACCTTCCAGAACCAATGATGTTTGGTCTGACAATACTTGGCTTCCCTGTAATGTCCATATTTGTCTGGATATTCAAAATTCTGACACTTCACCTTTGCAGCCCTGAAATATACACATAACATTTTACCATTCCTTCACTACTAAATGTTAATTTGTACAAATACAATTTTAGCATCAAGGTCACAGATCAAGGTCACGGATCAAGGTCACTGTGACCCTGAAAATTGAAATAGTGAGCTTCTCTTGCCGATTCTCCTGCTGATTTTCCGTATAAGGAGTAGCACTTGTGTGTAACTGTTCTTTTGAGAAGAAACAAATTTAAATATCACAGACATAATAACCTTGACCTTTGACCTTATTAAATTTAAAGGTCTCGGTCTTGGCAACTGTACATTTATTTTTTTCCTTCACATATCAAGCACAGTCAAAATGGTCTATCTACCAACTAAGTAACATAACATAACATAAAAGACAACTAAATATGAGAAGAACATCATTATTTATTGATCCAGCTTTAAGTGAGGTCATAATGGTACTGAATCGTTTTCATTATGATTTACAGTATGATTTACGGGTAATTCAAACCATTATACAAGGTTCCACAATGATGTTGAGTCATTTTCAAATTTCATCCTAATTTAGAAATTTCTACCATTCCAAACAATTCAACATTGAGATTATTGTGCTGTTTTTTGTACGGGCAATATTTCCCTTGTAAAAAAAGGGCCCAGAACAAAAATATCTGAGAATCTAGCTTTTGCAAGTAACATTATTTTGATTACTGTTCTAAAACAGCATCTGTATATGATTTTGTATCCTAACCAATCAAAATGATTCAAACATAATGCCCTGTCAAATTATATTTCTGAGTATTTTCACACTGTTTATGCTTACTTACATATTTACCAAATCAATAGTTATAGAACAATATTCTCTACAGAGTAAAGATTTTAAACTTACAACAAATTTCTCAAGATAATTTAAAAGTCAATAAGCTCGCAATTGTTTAAAGTCTGATTTCATCTCTTTTACTTACTTTGTACTTTGTTCTTTAAATGCGTATGTCTATAAATTGTGATCATCAATCTTTTAACGTAATGTAAGTAAAGTAATGATGTTACAGTGAACTTTCCTATTCCTTTATAAATATGCATTTAAAGTTTCAGGATAGTAAAAGACAATGTTTATAATGTGAAGGGTTTTATATCAACAGCTTGTATTGTAACCTAAATGCAAAGAGAATGTTTAATACATGAAAAAAAAACAGTATTTAACAATTCCTGAAGAATTGACCTGCACATTTAGCCTTTAACCTGCTCCTGAAGCATTTAAACCTAAGGTTTTATGATTAAGTTTGTAAAACTGTCCTTGTCTTTAAACCTGCCCATTAAATCTTTAAACCTGCCACTGAAGTCTTTAAACCTGCCTCTTAAATCTTGAAACCTGCCCCTGAAGTCTTTCAATACCTGCTTTTAAATCTTTAAACCTGCCCCTGAAGTCTTTCAATACCTGCTTTTAAATCTTGAAACCTGCCCCTGAAGTCTTTCAATACCTGCTTTTAAATCTTGAAACCTGCCCCTGAAGTCTTTCAATACCTGCTTTTAAATCTTTAAACCTGCCCCTGAATTCTTCAAACCATCATCAGATACCCATGGCCGACCATTACCATTAATATCACACCCGTGGGATTTTTCGCCAATATCCAATCGATAAGAGGTGTGTCAAAGACAGATAATTCATTGGATGCCACATGATTTCATGAGGCGACTACAACCAATCAAAACGCTCATTTGGTGAAACGTTAATTCTAGAAAAAATACTACTATTGTGCTCTCTGCTTGTGAAATAATTTAATTTGGGAATCATTTTTCCTTTTATATTCCTGTACGAAAAATCAGCATGGATTTTATGAGGACCGATTCAGGCCTGTTTTGAACCAGAATTGGCAAAATCAGGGTGAAATAGACATGGACCCTGAATTTTCAATAAATCTCACATGGGAATTCAAGTATTTTCTACCCTGACACCGTCTTCATTTTGGTAAAAGTCAGGGTGGAGGCAGGAATATTTGCACTTTGAAAATATTTTGACACAGATTTTATTGACTTGGAGAAATGTAAGCAAAATCTACCCAGATATTTCAAAGTTAGAAAATGTTGAAGAACCAGTTTTAATACATTCTTTAAAGTTCTTCATTTCCAGCCTGATTTTTCTGACTTAGAGTTATTAGAAATGAATATTGCAATACACTAATAATACAGTTCAGACAAAATTGAATTTTAAATTCAGAAGAAAAACGTTTTATAAATTTGTCTATTTCTAGAAACTATCACTTGATTTATGGTAAACTCCATTTTACAAAAATTAGTTTCATTTACTGAATTATTTTTTATTATTTTTTTTTTTGAAATTTAATAAATTTTTATGTGGATTATTTAGATCAAAATGATTTATTGTTATCAATGAAATTGATAATTGTTACTAGTAATTGATTGTATCTATATTTAACTTATGACAAACAATTTTTTATTTTATGCATAAAGTGGTCAGCTGAATAAGTAATGTACAAGATTTTTAGTTTTTATCCACCATCTCACAATCTGCACAGAATCTCATAATGTCTAAGGTCAGCTTTCAGTTTATATAAACAAATAACCTTCAAGTGGAACTTTATACAGTATTTCAAAATACTTTATGTTAAACTGGGCTATCTGGCAGATGAAAATAGAGAAGTTAGCACAGATTGACTGACAGCAGTTTAAAATCCAGAGCAAATATCACACCCTGAAAATTGTTTCCAGCATGGTCATTTTCTTTAGAAAGATTTGAGGCTTAAGTTGTGATTTTGATTCAAATAAATCATCTTACACTTATATATTAATATATAAATGAGTTTTGATAATTATATAGATAATGAGATTTAAGAATTCAACTACCCTAGCTATACAGAACTTTCTTGGAAAATTTATTGTGAAACTTTAACATATATAATAATTATAACATGGAGCATAATAGTGTTAAACTTCGTTACTCATTTTGAAAAAAATGGAGGGAAATTAGCAGCCAATCGTGACAGATAAATGGTAAGTTATAATTAAATTACAGTTCTTAATATTTTTAATTTTTCATATAATAATGAATTTTGTAAGCCCAGTATTCTGAAAAGAAATTAAATAAATTTCCAGGAAACCTGTTTAAAAATATGGAGGGAAAATAGAAATCATCCTTAATTTTTCTAAATAAACTATACATTTTGATCATTCCATTCTAGAAAAAACCCCACTGAAGTCTTAAAATGAAAAAAAAATTATAACATGATTGCATATTTGTTTTTTTTTTCTACATCCAAAATTTAGGTTGAAGCCAAATATTTCAGTAACATGTGACAATTAAGAGGATGAAGAAGAAGAAAATGGTGTAGTTGCGGAACAAAAGAATACAATGGAAGAAATATTACTGGTAATTTTTATTTTCTTCATTTAATTCTATCAAAATTAGTTTTAGTTTTAAATTTAATTATCGAAAGTATTCATCCCTGCAAATTTAATAGAATTAATAACTTCATAAAGTCAGTACATATATGTCTATAATGCTGTAGCTTCTTTAAAATAATTTCATCAATCATTTTGTTCTTTTGTTTTGATTGCAATTAATGCAATATACCTTTTAAACATCATTGTATGGACATATTTCTCTATATTAAGGTGTAACATTTTCTTTTAGATTAATATATAAATTGAAAGTTGACTATAGCATATTCCTACACTGCTTTCATATGTTTACAGATTGTGTAGCCCAGATACTAAAGAGTGGAATTATGTAATACAGCTGGCAGATATCTTAAGTGGAAATATCAAACAAGAATGACTTTTGAAATGTATTTAATTGTATGAAAATCAAATACAGATAAGTGAAACAAAATTCTGAATTAATTATTATTTTGTCAAATATCATGGATGAAAATTTGTAAGCAAATAGCCACCACTGAATTGTGAAGATGATCAATTCAGCATTATGTTCATTGTTTGTTATGAGCTACTTTTTATCACCTATTATTCTAAAATACATAATGCTCAGAATATGATGGAATTTATTTAAGAATATTTTCTTGGGCTGGTTCTAAAAAGATCAGGAATCTAGGTTGACTTTTATTTTAATTTCAGGGTGGGATTTGCAAAATTTTCGGGGCGGGATAATAACAGGAGGGAAAAAGTCTGGCCTGACTTTTTAAACAGAAATCAGGGTGAATTATGGCTCATTTAAATATTTCAAATTTATCCCACCCTGAAATTGCTTTCAATTTAACTAAATCTATTTTTAGAAATCTGTGTGAGTGAAAATTCTGCCCTGGATTTCCATTTCAGGGTGGTGTTTTTTCTGGCTCATTTAAATATTTCGTTGAATCCACCCTGAAAACACTATATATTGTATACTAAAAAATCTAAAAATAGATTCTGTCTTCTCTATAGTCAACTGAATAGCTTAAAAAACCTGGCTGGGAGTCTGGGAATAAATGTCTTATCCCATGTCAAATCAGGGTGTAGTCAGGGTAGGCATTTTCGTACAGGTTGACAAGACAAGTGAGACAGGTTTACACTGTGGGCATTGCTATTTTGTTTCTTATAGTTGTTTACCTTTACTGTCGAAGAATATAAATTTAGCAAAATTCAATTTCATCGGTCGATATTTTACCCACCTGTTGCTGTATATGGATGCAATTTGATTAATTTTACCCATGATTGATTACATGTTATGTTACATGTTAATCAACCACGGGTATCTTACAATGTCTTCAAACCTGCCCCTTCAATCTGCCCCTGAAGTCTTTGAACCTGCCCATTGATATGTCCCTGAAGTCATGTCCCTGAGATTTTAATCTGCACCAAAAGTACTTAAACCTGTCTCTGAATTTTTGTCTTTAAAACTGCCCCATAAATCTTTAAACCTGCCACTAAGCTATATATTTTAATCTTTCATGTTTCACTACTGCATAGTTACTGATCCACATGGATTTCTTAATGTTAAACAAGGCTGAATGGGTCAGGAGACTTTTTTTTCATATTGAAAATAATGTTTAGATTTCACAAAAACAACACAAGTCTTATCAATATATGGAACCTCCATACTTCTCTTAACACATTGCTAAATCAAATGCAAAGGTAAGTGTTTTATATTACCCACTATCTCAAAAACTTAAGTGATTAGTGATTTTAAACTCTATTTTAAGTTTCAACATTTTTTTCAGATTAACAATACGAATTTGCTTTTATGGCCAAATGGTTAAGGTTAAGGATTTCAAACCAATTATCCCTCACAGCTGTTACCCTGCGGGTTCGTATCCTGCCACAGACTTTGTATTTTTTTCCCTCAAGAAAGTATTTTTTTCCCTCAAGAAAGCTATCTCAGACTTAAACTTTCTTAAAGATTATAGACAGTAGTTCTACTCAGGCGCCCAAAATAATGCACAGAGTGGCACCTGAAGTCTTCCACCACCACTAAAGCTGGAACATCGACATATGACCTAGATAGTGTCAGGCCACCCAAAATTTTAACAAAATAGTTTTTGCTTTTTAGCAAACAATATAAAGCATTGCTCTGTACATATATCTTGATTCTTGTAATATAATTATGAAAATTTAGACGCGCCGGAACAAAACCAACATAGTGCGTTTGCAACCAGCATGGATCTAGACCAGCCTGCGCATCCATGCAGTCTGATCAGGATTCATGCTGTTCGCTGACAAACCGTATAACACATAGAGAAACTGATAGCAAACAGCATGGATCCTGATCAGACTGCGCAGATGAGCAGGCTGGTCTGGATCCATGCTGGTCGCAAATGCATTACGTTGGTTATGTCATGAGGCGGCTCAATTATTATCACCTAGTTTTAATTCAAACTGAAATGTCCCGACTAATGAGATTATAAACATATTTATCGTTCATAAAGCTTAGGCAGGAATGAATATAAAATCCTTCCATTTAATAGAATAATCCTACAACATGATTACAATGTTGAAACAAGGTGGTACATACATCGTGGGTGAGCCTCAATAACAGTCTGGGCTTCCATAACGGTTAACCTATAAATTGTGACTTTCGATGACAGACAATTTTTAGTTTTGGACATCCAAATTTTGAAACTTAATGGAAGCCCTGAATAACATTTTGAAAATTTGGATAACTTAATTTATGTCTCTGGTGTATTTAAAGTGACATTATGCCCATCCAAGAGTAAATGGGGACCAGGTAAAAAGTCAGAATAACTCTTATAATAACTTTTAGCTAGGGTGGTTTTCAATTTTATATTATACTTCACATGTAAAATCTGAATAACCAATATTATTGTGAGACAGAAAAAAAATATAAATACTTTTGTGATGTTCAGGCCAATTAAATTTCTAAAAATAGTGTGGAAGCCTTTTTATATTTTGGCATTTTCTATATTTCACCTTGAACATTTTTTATTATTAAAGGCCCAATTTATGTCCCAGAAATGTTTTTATTCTTATTTCTCAAAAGCTTTTTAATTTTGGCGTATTTTTATAGTTAAAATATATCCATTGTCCAATTGCCTGAATCATCTTTGTTTTCTGTTACTTTCTGGTAATAAGTAAAGTTCTAGTTATTTAGTATTTTGTATGGAAGTCAAAATACTAATTTGTTAACATTTTACTTCTTTTAGGACATTTGATTTCACATTTAGGGTAACAAGCAATTCATATACTCTAAACTATTATTTACATAATTCATTTAGTTATAAAATACATGTTTTACCTTTTAAAGGTAATCAATCTTTTGAAATATATTTTGTTAATTCTGCTAAACTTGACAACAAAATTTTTCTACATTATGTCACTTTAATATATACAATGTACATGAAATGATTTATTATTTAATGCATAATATTAATAAAATACAAGTTAAAAAAAAAAAAATCCAGAATTTTTTTTTTTAAATATACATGTAATCACTATGGATAATCATTGAACTAAAATTAAAGGTAAATAACGAAAGCCTCTAAAATTGAATACATTTTTGTTACTTAGAAAGGGCAAACATGTGCTTTATAATGTAGTTATAATGGGTTTAGAACTTGTTTGATGTTCATAACCTGAAGAAAATAGTGCTTAACATGATATAATTTGAAAACAGGCGACAAGTTGTAAACAAAGTGGTAGCTTAATTGACTTCCATACAAAATACTAAATAAATATACCAATACTAATCCAAAAAACTCAAAAGATGGGTAGATCTTTGAAGTAACTTACAGGACACCAAAGATAAAAAGCTTTTGAGAAATCAAAATAAAAGCATTATTGAGAATCAATTGGCCTTTAATTAAAAATCTTAAGAAATCATCTTACTCCTCCTTTTTCATGTTTCGTGGACAATCTTTAGGATCTTCTCCAGGAAATGACTTGGGATGTAACTGTAACGTATTTGGGAAGAATAGCTGCAATACCTGGAAAAGAAAACACAGTTAACAATTTACATAACAATAACTCAAGTTTTTCAGGGTTTTTTCCTGACTCAGGTTGAAATCTTAACGGTCATATTGTCAATAACATAAAATGGCAAATTTCCTTTTTCACAAATGATAAAAGACTTCTGGTGCTTCTGGCAATATCTGCCTCATGAGCTCAGTAACTTTCCCAAACTTACTGGGTAACTTGAAATTTGATTTTACAATAATTTGGCAACTTTTTAGCTTAACTGGTGGAATAAGACCTCACTGAGGTGCCCCTCTCTTGCATTATTTTAAGTTTTATGCTCAAACAGGCACCTTAATAGAATCATCAATAATTTACAAGCTGGCTGATAAGCTTCCTAACATGAATGAATCCATAGTCCTTTGAGAGATTCAAACCCACAATGGTGAAGCCGAAGTGGTTCGATGTCAACAACCTTCAGGCACGGATACCCCTTTAGCACTGAATTCTTACACATTCATATGTAACAATAAAAAATTGCATGGTGTGCTAACCCGATACTGATTTTAAGTGTCTTGAACAAATTGTTCTGGATTATTTACACTTGTTAAACAAACGAATTTCAAACTTTGAAGTAAATTATTGATCTTTACATACTCAGGTGTAGTACTGTTAATTGGCTTCCATTAGAGAAATTTCTTTGTAGTCATTGATAGTAGATATACCTATTTATATATAAAGCGGTTTTACGACACAATTAATGTTATGTATCTTTGTTGTGTTTCACTTTTGAAATTATTATACCAGTATAAAATATTACGGTAATTAAAAACTTGGTGTAAAAACACAACTCTATTTTCTCACTCTTTAATACTAATATTAGTTACAAGATGGACTTACAGTGTTGTTCCTAATGAATAAATGAATATAAAAGAAATTGCAATTTTATAGATATTTAAAATGGTTTTAAAAACCTTGTTGGCACACTGTTTGATCAAAATACTAAGTTATCTGCAATTGCATTGATATAAAGGTAAAAGTTGGCAAGGGAAATAACTTCTGTTGTCATAGATGCTAAAAGTGTTAAAAAGTGGAAAAGGCATTTTATGCATCAAAAATCCCTCAAAAATCAGTAAATTTTTACCTCTTTGGAAAGGGCAAACTTAAGTTCTATAAAGTTTATATTATGATTTTAGAGCATGTTTGATACTTAATTGTTACCTTAAGAAAGTAGTCAGAGATCACACGAGTGACTCTGAAAATATTTTTGATGCCTGATAGTGCTTTAATAAATTGATATGAAATTATTTGTCATTAAATTAGTAAAATGTAAACAAAGTGGTATTCTAACTTACATACAAAATACTATTTTACTATAACTGTACTAATTGTCAGTATACAACAGAAGAAAAACTATAATTAAAGTAAACCAAAAATAAGAAGCTTTTGAAAAATAAAAATTAAAAACATATCTGGGGTATAATAGGCCTTTAATTTTTCATTTCAATATCCTTCAGTTTAGCTGCCAACCAAATAGAACCTGGGTCAGTTTAGGCAAGGGTGTATTATATATATGCCCATATCATTATGCTCTGCCAAGCTTCACAAAAACTTAGCTCTGGCTTCCAAAATACTTTTACATGTAAAATAACCTTGGATTATACTAAGGTACAGACAGTTAAGTTATTATTACGTAGCATAGGTCCATCACCAATGCCATTAACAATGATTAATGGAAAACATTAATTTTACTTTGTATCTCTGAAATATCCTCTTTAAAAAAATCCACTCAAAGCAGTAATGAACTGTAATTCAAATCCTAAGGTATATGGTAGTAATTAATTAATCAGCATTTTTCCCTTGATATGCATATATGATGATACATCATTGAGAAGAAATAACAATAAAAATGTGAATATAAGCAATAAAACTATCATTTTGAACTACACATTCCCCTTAACACACCCATTAAGGTACTCCATCCATCAATTACTTAAACTTTTAAATTGATGAATTTCTTAAATCAGGAAATGCAAAACTGTTCATTTATGAATTAAAGATGAAACTTTAAAGTTAGAACTTAGATATCCAACAGTGTAGAGTCTAGTCAGATTGCATGGATGAGCAAGGTAGCCTGGTGGCTTTATACAGGTGACATTTAGGCTAATCAGTTTCAGATTCAGAAAGGGTAAGGTAGGTTGAACTGGGTTAAATATCATAAACAGTCTAGCAAATTACTTTACTTTCCATATGTAATACAAGATTGAGGGCATTCATGATCAAGTATTTAAGGTTTTTTTTCAGATAGAAACATTAAAATAAATGTGTATAATTCATTTAGAATCATTATAAACAATAAAAGATAATAAAGAAGTTACTTACTGGGCAAAAGTCGATATCTTTGACTAGTTTATTCAATGATTCCGAGTAGACATCGTGACTTATAATGAGCAATGTTTCCTCAAACTTCTTGCTCCTTGTGAATCAAGTAAATTTGAGGTTCAAATCTTCATAAATGACAACTATCACAAACTTTCATGTTTTTAGTTTTTAAACCGTAGCGATGAATATTTTTTATTTGTTGTTTGAATTTAACCTTATTATTTCTATTCAATCTGCTTTTAAAATTCCGAATCAAATCATTTGAACTTTTCATCGCTCGGTTTTAAAAAATCCCGGGGGCTATTATAAACTGAATTATTTTTTCCCTCTGAATCATGTAACATCCTTTTCCCAGAATTCCCTCTTTGTACATGTGGCTGTTCCCGTTTTAAGTGGTTCTCAAAATCGCTGAAATGATATCCGTCTTCGCTGTCCGCAGGTCCCGGTTGAAAATTAACGAGAATGTGTAAGTTGAGCAAAACAAAAAGACATAACACGATCATAAACATCCATCGTAGTAGTCTTCGCACCCTTGGTATCCTCATTGCTCGCATATGCCCGCCTTGCTTATCACAGAATTGAAAATACCCCAACAGTCAGAGTGCACATATCACCGATTAAAGTAAATATCCCCTCCTCTCGACTCTGCTTTTCCTTTAAAAACTGCAATGAAAAGAAATAATACCAATTTTTAGTACGGAATTGAATGCATAATCTATCATTTATTATCATCCATGAAAAAAATAACACATGCAATTGCAAAATGAGTATAATTTTTTTTTTATCAATTCGGTTAATTTTGTTTCATTTAAAATTAGCACTACCATAAATAAATTTCCCAACTAAATACTTACGGAATAAATTATTTAGTTTCCCGTATATATTTTTCTTCTAAACATCTATAATTATTAATATATTATCATCAAAATTGAATACGTGGATAGATAAATTACTATCTAGAAATGCTATTCTTCACTTTCATTATTGATTTATGAATATATGTATTAAAACTACAGTATCGAATGAGATAAACTTTCCAATTACTGTAAACACTTTCAGCCAAATATCCAATATATATATACCGGTATATATATATATCATACAACAATTTTATTCATTATATAAATGAAAACCTCTTTCATGTTTTGTTAACCTCTTAAGTCTGGATTAAATAATCCTTTACAATATAACCCAATTTCCTTTCTTCATAAAAGTCCAATTGTTATTCGGACAAGTTTTTGACACATTTAAAGGTAAAAACTATCCCAATCCACCTGTAATCCTCTACACAAATCCTTGTGAAAGCAACCTTTTTACTACCCATTAATTATATATGTTTAGACTTGTTCTCATTTGGAACTTAATTAATTGTATGTCATTATTAAAAAAAAATCTGAAAAAAAAGTGTGACCACTAAAATTAATCTAGGCAAAGTGCATTGTTGACAGTGCAGGCTGGACATTGGATGGTTCGATACATTACAAGTACCAAAAGTGCATTGTTATTTTTGCAATCTGTCGAAGTGTTAACACGCTTAATTCCTTACCGTTTTAAAACTTATTTTTACTTAATTTATGGCATTTTTTTGGGTCAAATTTTCCAACAAGTTTACCATTTGTAAAGTTATTTAAAGTCAAAATTAAACGTAAATATCGCAATTTCGTTTCTTTAGTTTTTCTCACGGCCAGTCTCTTCAAAAAGTAGCCTTTTAACCTGCTGGATTTCTAAAATAGACTTCAAATTGTAGCTTCCAATTTTCTAACTGTCCATTGAAGTATAAATTTTCTAAGGATTATCCAAATAAAAATACATGTTACTCGGTCAACTGTTACACTGTGGTCACACTAAACCAAAAATTAATACAAACTGGCCGGTTGGCTCTATAACGGTTGACTCAGAAACTTGTTGGCAAGGGTTTACACTTTTTAAGGTTTTTCAAAGGGGAAAGGGGGGTTTTTGATAACCGGGAAAATTCTTTTTTTTATAAAAAGTTTTATTTTTTTGGAGCCCCGGTTTATACTTAAAAAAATCTACCATGGGGGCCCTTAAACTTTAATATTTTACTCCGTGAATTTTTTTGGGTTGGGGACTTCCAATTTTAAACATAATGCTTTTCCTTCTTAAAATTATATAATAAGAATTCCAAGGGCAGGGCATTTTAAATTAGGTTTTCTGGGCTTCCAAAAAAAAATTTTTAAAATTAATGGAACCCTTGGGATGATCACAAAAAATTTCCCCCCCCTCCGCCCCCCCGGGCCAAACCCAAACCCCAACACAAAAAATATAAAAAAAAAAAAATCTGCTACCTTTAAACGCTCTTTTTCCTCGGGTTTTCATTTTCAGTCTGTTTATCAGTAACTTAAGAACATAACTTTACAAATAATAATATTTTCAGACAATTATGCATTCATTTTATTCTTGTGTCTGAGCAAAAATCAATAACTAATGCAATTAAACTGTACTTTTCGTCATTGCCAATTTCTAAGAAATATATTTTGAGCTTGTATTTTCTATAAAAGTTTAAAAGACTTCTCCATGAAAATGTGTAGCTCACAGTGTTTCAATTATCTAAGGAGTTAGGATCTCAATTGTAAATATTTCATTAATTTCATATCCTCGCAGAATTCAATTTAAATCAGCCAAATTTATTGTTATGATAACATTACTGTAAGACAAAATTTGCAAGTCTATTATTACACAAAAATAAGCGCCAGTCTAGCTATTTTGATACAATAATAATATATACCAGTCTATCATTACACAAAAATGAGCACCAGTATAGCTATTTAAATTCATACAATAATAATGTAAACCATTCTATTTTTACACAACAATGAGCACCTGTCTAGCTATTTTGATACAATAATAATGTTTAATGTATACCAGTCTATTATTACAGAACAATGAGCACCAGTCTAGCTATTTTGGTATACCAGACTATTATTACACAACAATGAGCACCATTCTAGCTATTTTGATACAATAATAATGTATACCAGTCTATTATTACACAACAATGAGCACCATTCTAGCTATTTTGATACAATAATAATGTATACCAGTCTATTATTACACAACAATGAGCACCAGTCTAGCTATTTTGATACAATAATAATGTATACCAGTCTATTATTACACAACAATGAGCACCTGTCTAGCTATTTTGATACAATTATAATGTAAACCGTTCTATTTTTTACACAAAATGAGGATCAGTCTATTCTGACAAAGTGTATAGTGTATAGTAATCTCACTCAGAATTTCTCCTGTATGTGAAAAATTGCAGGAACTGTGTAATTAATTTAGGGGTGTAACAATACCGCAAAAACCGTATTGCAATATATTGCCATTTTGCTGAAGTGTATTGAAATATATTGCAATACATATTGTGGTGTATATGTTTTGATGTAAAGTCATGGAGTAACATTATATATCATTATTATTATATGTATATATTCTTAGGCAGCACACCACACTAAATGAAGCCGCAGCTTCGAATGGCCAGGGAGGATTTCCTGGATATAGTGACTATTGTGGATTTAAATGACTGGTTGTCTTTAAAATGCATTTTCAGCATGAAATTGTTTTTGTGACAGCCCTTTTTTTTTTCCATGAAATTTGTTTTGGGGGGGGGGGCAGGGGTTTCCCCCTTTTTTTTTTTTGGGGGAAAAAAAGGGGGGGGGGCCCCCGGGGGTTTTTTGGTTTTTTTTAAAAAATTTTTTTTCCTTGGGGGTTTTTTTTAAAGGGTTTTTTTTTTTTTGGTTTTAAAAAAATTTTTTTTTTTTTTTTTTTTGGGGGGGTTTTTTTAAAAATTTTTTTTAAAAAATTTTCCCAAAACCTTTAAAAGGGGGTTTTTGGGGGGGCTTTAAAAAAGGGAAAAAAAAAATTTTTTTTAAAAAAAAAAAAACCCAAAAAAAAGGGGGGGGAAAAAACAAATTTTTTTTCCCCCCGGGGGTTTTTAAAAAATTTCCCAAAAAAAAATTTTTTTAAAAAAAAAAGGGAAAATTTTTTTTGGGGGGCAAATTTTTAAAAAAGGGGTTTTTTAAAAATCCCTTTTTTTTAAAAAAAAAAAAAATTTTTCCTTTTTTCCCTTTTTTTTTTTTAATTTAAAAATTTTTTAAAATTTTTTTTCCCGGAAATTTTTTTTAAAACCCTTTTTAAAATTAAAAAACATTTTTTTTTAAATTTTTTGGGGAAAAAAAAAAAAAAGGGAAAAAAAAAAGGGGGGGGGAAATTTTGGAAAAAAAAAAAAAAATTAACCCAAAAATTTTTTTTTTTTCCCAAATTTTTAAAACCAATTTTTAAAAAAAATTTTTGTTTTTAAAATTTAAACCCAAAAAATTTTCCTTTTTTTAAAGGAAAACCCCCCCAAAAAGGCGGTTTAAAAAAAATTTTTTTTGGGGCCCCTTTTTTAAAATTTTTTTTTAAAAAAATTTTTTTTTCCCCCCGAAAAAAAAGGGTTTTTTTTTTAAAAAAAAAAAAATTTTTTAACAAAACCCAAAAATTTTTTTTTTTCCCTTTTTAAAGGGAAAAAAATTTTTTTTAATTTTTAAAAAAATTTTTTTTTAAAAAAAAAAAAAAGGGGGAAAAAAAAGGGAAAAATTGGGAAAAAAGGGGAAAAAAAGGGAAAAAAAAAAAAAAAATTAAAAAAACCCAAAAAATTTTTAAAAAATTTTAAAAAAATTTTTTGGGGTTTTTAAAAAACAAAATTTTTTTAAAAAAAAACCTTTTTATTTGGGGGTTTTTTAAAAAAAAAAAAAAAAAAAATTTTTGGAAAAATTTTTTTTTAAAAAAGGGGTTTTTTAAAATTTTAAATTTTTCCCCCCCTTTTTTTAAAAAATTTTTTTTTCCCTTTTTGAAAAATTTTTTAAAATTTTTTTTTAAAAAAAAATTTTTTTTTTAAAAAAATTTTTTAAAAAAAAAAAAACCAAGGGAAAATTTTTTTTTGGAAAAAAATTTTTAAAAAATTTTAACCCTTAAAAAATTTTTTTTTTAAAATTTTTTTTTTGGCTGGGGGGGAAAAAAAAAATTTTTTTCCCCCCAAAAAAATTTTTTTTTTTTTTTTGGGGGTTTTTTTTAAAAAAATTTTTTTTTTTAAAAAATTTTTTATTTAAAAAAAAAAAACTTTTTTTTTAAAAATTTTTAAATTTTTTTTTTTTTTTTTTTTTTTGAAAAGGGGGGTTTTTTTTTTTTTAAAAAAAAAGGGGGGGTTTTAATTTTTAATTTTTTTTTTTAAAAAAAAAAAAAAAAATTTTTCCCCCAAAAAAAAAAATTTTTTTAAAATTTTAATTTTTTTAAAATTTGGAAATTTTTAAAAAAAAAAAAAATTTTTTTTTAAATTGGGTTTTAAAAAAAATTTTTTTTTTTTTAAATTTTTTTAAAAAAAAAAAAGGCCAAAAAAAATTTTTTTTTTTTTAAAAAAAAAAATTTTTAAAAAATATAACCCTTTAAAATACTTAAGTTTGGTAAACTTTTTGTGATATTACGAACAGTACAATCCAAGTGTACACACATGAACAACAAAGTATATATATCATCAATCACAGATAATAAAGCAATTTACAGCTTATAACCGGCATGTAACACTTGTTTTAAATATATATGCTATAAACATAAAAGCATAAATCATGAAACTCTTCAAATTTTTGTAAGTCCACTGGTATACAATATTAGTATTTGTAAAAGTGTGAATAATTTCTCTAATTTCTAGCAATTATGTGGTCGCTTTAACTTTTCATAATTTATACAGTGTGCAATCCAAAGTCAATTTAGCTCGCTTTTTATATCTGGCCTTCAATGAAATATTACAATAGCAAGTTACATGTACTTCATATATACTTGAACCATACATTCAGCAATGACTTAAAAAAATAAACTATAATCGAAATTAGATCTTTCAAATTATGTGTGTAACATGTAAGATTTTATTCTGTTATAATTGCTGTGAATGTATGTATGTAATACTATGTAATGTCTAATAAATTGTTCTGTTCTGTTCAATTATACAGGAAAGATACATAATAATAAACATGAACACTTTTCATTGTTTCAATAGCATGCCTATTTAAAGACACAATTAGTAATCAAATACGTTAACCATGGACAAAAAATCTAAGTTGATGGGGGGATTGATATTAACATGGCATAAAATAACTTCTAGAATGGATTTGTAAGTCCATTATTGACCTAAGAGATGGAAACAAATGCATGGAAAGGGAGCATTATAAACTATGAAGTCCTTTTATGAAAATTAACATGTATAGCATTTTCAAAGTGAACAGTTTTTATGGTTTCTGAGAAAATTTACCTTAATGAAAATGTTAAGCAATTTTCTAAGAAAATTTACCTTAATGAAAAGGTTAAGCAAAGTCAATAACAACAAGACTCATGACAACAGCTCCACGTTTTTTCTCCGGAAATTATGAGGAGCTAATAAAATCAATACTGAATAAATCTCAATAATTAAGTAATTTAATAAACTTCCATTAACCAGTGTCACTGTCATATTTAAATACATGTAAATCAATTTATACCAACCCATGCATAAAATGTTACACATAACAAATTTCATTGGTGTTAACAAAAAACAAAGTATACACTAACTTAGACCGGAGCCGTAATTCAAGCTGATGCAAATTTAAGATTACAAATACGTGAAAGAAATAAGACATCGACTCACCATAATAATCGATGTGTTGACAACTCACAGTAACAATACCAAACCAGTAGGAGAATCTTGTCACTGCTGATCACATTTTGCCTGCGACTATGTTCTCTGTCTGTAAAGATAGCAATATCAGTAAATCTTTTATTCTCGGCCGAGTCAGAAAATCTGAAAATTAAGCTCTCAATCTAATCGCTTGCCACCTGTAAGTTTCCATTAACAAAAATAAATAGAATGAGATTTTCAATTAGAGAATCTGAAAACTATAATTATGTGCATTGGGGAAAAAAAATGACAAATTTAAAACTTTCCATGCTGAATCTACTATACATGTAATAATGTACTAAAAATGTATGTTTATAATTATAATGCTTGGTCACATCTGGAACAGCAGAAAAGAACCTTATTGAGATTTCAGTATCAATATAACAAGGGCCCCCATGGACAATTGGTTTGGGACGTTTACTTCAACAAATCCCTTCTCTCATGATCAGCTGTGGGTTTGAATCCTGCCATGGCCTTTGGATACTTTCATGTGAGGATTAGCTATACAACAAGCTTACAGAATGTCAGTGGTTCTAACTTGGGTACTTGTTTGTGGCTGAAATAATGCATGGCTGGGCACCTGAGGTCTTCTTCCACCAGAAAAGCTGGTAAGTGGCTAACCTTTACAGTGTTGGTATGCTGTAACCTGCCCCCACCCCCTGTCCCACCTCTAAAAAATATAAAGTACTAAAATTCTGTACCTCTAACTACACAGTTGATATTTGACAAGTCAAAAACAACATTAAGGCCTACAACATTTTCAAAGACATAATAATAAACATTCAATACTTTATCTTTTAAACATGTCGCCTATCGGCATGGCTGTAGGGAATTGCACAGATGGTTTGTTCAAAAAAGTAATTAATTTAACTTATCATATATTAATATCATTATCTCCAATGTTTGTTATCATTGATAATTTACATAACAGCTTTGAAAATCAAGGCTCTTTATTAAACAGTGTAAAAACTTCGTCTTTTTTTTATTTCAAATTGTCATTACTGATAATTCCATTGAGCCCTAGTATGATTTCCCTTTATAACACATATATTCCAAGGCTAACCTTTATATAAACACAAAGTCGTTCTAGTCCAATTCTGTTCTCAGTAGCAATATTATGTACATTTAATATAACTAACGTCACTTCCTGGTTTAATTAATATTTCATAATTTCTTTGTCACAAAATGAAAACATTTTCCATTTCACCCATTACGTTATATATAAATGACTTTTTCCAGTTTGCACAGATCTATACAAGTGTTCTGCTAGCAGTGTAAGATATCAGGTGTTACAAACATGGAATTATACATTATTAGGACAATTAGACAATGATGGATAACAATTCTGTCTGATGAGGTACTCCAGGGATATAGGTGTTTTAGACTTTACAACCTTTGTGACAAGACTAGGAAAATATCATAACATTGAATGACAAAAAATCGCTATAGGCAACAATGAGGCACCAGTGTGATCTTCAGCTTCATGCTAAAACACAGTATTTAACCATACTTTAGATACATTGAAACTATTAGTTTCTTTAAATACTGCCTAAATTTGTGTAATGGATTTTGCCCTCCTTTGAATTAGAGATACCAGTTAATTGAAAGTTGAATCAATGTAAATATTCTTTGTTAAAAAGGGACATTACTCCTAAAAATATTAAAAGCTTTCATGTCCCTTGTTTTACACCTGTGCGTTATAACGAAAAACAACCTCAATGGAGTGCCTTACAACTAAATCATCTTTAAAATTACATACCGTAGGCTTCCCCTAGCGAAAATTTCATGATTGAAACATGTCTAAACATGTTTTAAACACGTTCTTACATGTTATTTCGAAATGTCTGAACATGTTTTGAACATGTTTTAAACATGTTTAAACATGCACGTGAAATGGCACCATGATCTAACAGGATCAGTCAACAATCGTGATAAGTCATGTTTGATGATCAAAAAAAGAGTATCATGGTCAATCACATATTGACATGTTTTTGTTCTATCCAGCTATCATGTTTTGGACATGTTTGAAAACGTTCACAGAACATGTTTTAATATGGTTGATCATGTAACTACTACTTTACTGTCAAACACATCTAAACATGATTAAAAATGTTCCCAAAACATGATGGAACATGTTTAAACATTCACATTAAATGGCACCACGATCCAAACACATCTAAACATGTTTAAACATATACAAATAAAGATTCCATAACATGGTTGAACATGTTAATATATCCAAATCAAGGGGTCATTTGACATTTTCAAACATGTTCAAACATTTTCAAAAGAACAAAGCTGACATTGTTTTACATCAGCACAGGTCAACAGACAAAGGCAATCACAAAAGTTCATCTCGAGTACGCTCAGATGAGGTAAAACTTAAATTACAACTTTTGAGATCAGAACCCTTGACACAATTCTTTTTTATTTCTTTTCTTTCTTTTTTTTCAGCACAAAAGTAATTTTCATTATGTCAATACTTGATTTACATTGTCACTTGGAATACTAACTGCTTCACATTTTGTGTCTTAATGACCACTTCCTGATATCAAAATGTTTCTGAACGAGCTTGCTGATTAAGTTAAATTTGGCAGGATCAAACTTGGTCTTTGTTGGCCTTTTTACCAGTTGCACTATGGTTTTGAATTTCTTCGATGGTGAAGAACATACCTCTCCAGGATATCCTCCAGATGATCAAATGTTGCAAACCTGCCAAAGGAAACACTGACTTTGAATAAGCAAAATAAATCATTTTATTTTTTTTCTTATCCGGACTTCGTGTTATCCGAAAAAATGTTAATAAATGACAAAAAAACTTAATAATTTAACAGTTAAAATCTCTTTTTTAAGTTCAGTTTCATTATTTATAAGTGGAAATTTTGTGGCTATGAGAATTTAAATAATTTCCTCCAAAATTTCTAGATATATGATCGATTGTTCCTTAAAAACCATTTCGGCCAAGATGCCAAATTTTCGGTTGGCCGTCCGGACCGATAACTTTCCAGAAGACTGGCATTTTGCTAGGTATTTTGGATGACCTTATGAATTTTAATTGAAAGCAAGAGCAATCTTATTTTAATTATCAAGACTGTCCTTGTGCTCGGAAGCATGCGTGCAGATGAAGAACTTACATGCGATGGGTATAGCAGGATACCATTTCTCCTGGTACTTGGAAAATGTTCTTGTCCCAGGCATTGACCCTCCGCGATCAGCGGCAGTGCTGACAAACGACCAGTTGTTCGCCAAAGTCCAATAAACAAGCACTTTCATTTTTCAGCCATTTTGATTTTTCCCTCGTTTAAAACTAACCGCACATGTATTCGTGTAATCTATTGGTTGCTAAATATAAACTTTGGGTTAGGTGGCGCTGAAGGTAACGTGATTGTCTAAACCGGACGTATAGAAAGATAACACTTGAAGAAACTGTAAACATGCGATTTTGGTGGATTTCGAGGTTTTCAGAAGCTGAAGAAGGTAAATGTCATTATATATAACAATATGTTTTGTTCTGACACCACGGTAAGTGCTACAACCCGTTTGCTAGCTGTATATTTATTATTAGAATAACATCCGGAAAAGTCCGTAAGTTCCGTATTTTAGCCAGCCTCCAGGATCATTTTTGTGAATCACGTAAATCCGTTTAGATTTCTGAGGGTATTGGTTGCCTCTTATCTCGAGTGAGAACTGAAAGAACTCTATTGCCCATTTGATTTTATAAACAGGTGATGTTTTTGTCCGTTTCGTTAAATTCAAAAAAAATTTTTGTGCATTATGAGCGATTGTGTGCATTACGCACCTTGGTATGAATCAACGCTTCTGATTGGTCGAACAAGTTGTGATTGTCGAATCAGATTTTAGAAAACAAGTGACGGCTAGTTTGTACTTCCGTAAACAACAACAACAAAAAAATTCTCATCATGAAGTTTCTGCCCGCGAGGCAAAATACCAAAGACCTAGAGAAACAAAGCAATGTTGCAAATATTTGGCGATTGCCGTCCTTGAATGAAATTAATTCCGAGGGGTTATTATGGGGATATTTGGCTACGGAAACATGGGAAATCGGCGGCACAAATCGACCCGCACGAAGTACCCAGACTATACCCAGAATAGATACACCCAAATAAAAGACAAATATAGTAATATTCATCTTTGTTTGCCTTAAATATATATTTTTGTAATGAGAAAAAATGTACGGGCCCGTACAGCTAGCCACTTCCTTTTAAGAAAATTAACTTGTGACATTTGATTTGCTGATCTAGATTCATTATTTAATTAGAGTCACCGTACCAGTGCTCAACCAGTTTTTCACAAAATCACATAAAAACTCTTTCAAAACAAAAGGTTTGCTTGAAAACTTATTTTTGTAACAAAGCTGGCCCTTTCAAACTCACAATAAGCTAAAGCTTTTTAATAACACAGATCAGGATACAATTTTCCACGGAGTTGTATATAGGGTATAAAACCACTATATTTTTCAGGCAACCAAACCAGTGCTCGACCAGGTGGTTTATCTATATCAGAACTTTTATTTTATAAAAACAGATATGACTTTTTATGTTCAAACAATTCTATTTCAAAATTATTTTGAAAAATTTATGTTTTAGTGTCTATAGATGTAGATATGAGAGTAAATATGATACGAAGAAATGCTATACATTGACAAATAAAGTGTTTATAAGAGTTTTGGAATTTACATATACCGGGGTGTTTTAGATTACTTATTCTCATATTTTTTTACTAAAATCACTCTGTAAACATATTTAAGTGTGATACTTAGTGTAATATACAAATGATCTACGCTTTTAGTGGTGTGTTCCTGATTTGTTTCCGTACAGCTGCCATATTTGTTTACATGTTTATGGCCCCTGCCTTTTATGGAAAGCAGGGTTTTGACAATTTTTGAGCACTTTTGTCTTTTCCTATGGAAAATCAATTGGAATCATAAGAGTAAAGGCAATTTAACAAAGTATTGTCCACATTTGCCCTAAATTACCATTATTTCAGTGCTTTAAATAGTTTTTACTGCTACTTTTATTATAGAAATGTATTTTGTACTGTTAAATATTGTCTGCAAAATGGCCAATCTTCTACCAAAGTTGGAGTACTTGTACATGGTTTAGAGGTTACAGGTCAGGTACAAGTAGCACACACAGACTCCAAGGGTTTTTCCACTTTAATGCATAAATTATACACAAATAGAAGTATTGGTCGAGCACTGGGCTGGTCGAGCACAGGTACTGTGACTCTACAATTTAAGATAAAGATATGATAATATTTGTTGTCTACATTTAAACTTTGAGGGTATAATTTTTTTGTTATTTCATACAAGTGTCCATCATATTTTTTTTTTTTTAATTTAATTTTATAAGGACAACTTTTAGCAGTAGCAAAAAATCTACAAGGTTGAGCACCTGTTACTTTGTGATATTTTGCATGTTTAGAGAGTAGCTAAAGCAGAGACGGTATTCCTTTAGCCTGTATATTTGATTTTTGCCAGAGGGACGAAATGTGTTGTTTTTGGGTCTCCGTCCACTGTAAATTTTGGGCTTCAACAGAATGAATTGCATTTTTTTTACTGCCTGCCTAATGCAGATGGGATAATTTCTTTGTAGATTTGCAATCTTATGTCATATACGTTCTCAACAAAATGTGTTTTCTTTTTTCCAGGTTGTGTAGTTTGGTATCAGAATAGATTGACGTATTGCTTGTAGGACATTGACGGCTGAGGAACTTGAAATTAACTGTAGAGTGCTACCTTTAACATGTATGAGTGTGACAATTTCTATGACCATGAAAATACAAGGAAGAGTAATTCGGACAAGTTAACAGATCTGTATATCTGAACTAAAAGTACTGAAATGATTGCTGATGCAAACCCTGTTGGTTAGATTTTTCTATCAAGAGTTTGTCCAAATAATACTGGTTAACTTATGTCAGGTGATGAAAAACCCTCTGGCACTGAATATTCAAAAGGAAATTTTGCATCTAAAGAAGAACAATGCTATGTTCTTGCTAAGATTGGTTTTGAACAATGTAAAAGATTATAGAATAACACATAGAATATTAAGACAAAGGAAAATTTCTTTATTCCGAAAAGTACAAACAAATGAAAAAAACTGTTACACTGTTTTGTGCCTGGATAGTGTGATATTAGCTATATCATATTTCCATAGAAAATATTGTGGATGCAGAAGTTGTTTGCTGTTGGACATATATGTACAATAACAGAACAAGTACATCCTTTTTGTGATGTTGGATGCCATCTCATGATCTGTTAAGAATGAAAACTGAAGAGGATGTTCATGTTGTTCTTGTAGATAAGATAATTGAAGAAGTGTTTGTTATTCAAACTGAAAATACAATTTTTAAAGTTAGTTGTGTTTCCATATTTGTTCAAGTGACTGGCGTATTTTAGATTGCATCATTTGAATCGCAGTTTAAGACATTAAAATTAACTAATATTACCAAAAAAAACTTTAATTAAAAAAGGTTTTTAAATATTTTTAAAAAATTTTCGGGGCACTTTTTCAAATCTGCTTTTATAATAGAACCCAAAATGAAAAGTTTTTAAATAAAAAATTTTTGATTTTGGATCCCAAAAAATTCAGAAATTTTTGAATAGGTGTTTAAATTTTATGAAAAATTTTTTTATTCCCCCAAAGGGTTTTTTTTTTGTTTTTTTAAAAATTTTTAATTTAAGTATTTTGCAGTAAAATCTTGTCGCCATAAAGGGGAAACAGTTTTCTTGGGTTTTCAACCCTAACCTTTAAGGAAAAAAGGAATTTTTAAAATATTTTTTTTTTTTGCCGAACTGAAGTTTCCCCCCTGTAGGAAATTTTAATTTTTCCTGTTTTATATTTGTAACTGGGAGGAACATAAGTGATTTTTGTACCCAAACTTAGCTTTTAAACTACAGTTAAAGGGGAATATACCCCCTAAAACAAATTTTGGGCCCCAATTTTTTGTGGTACATAAACCCCCCTTCTGAAATTAAGATCCCCCCTTAAAATTTTCCAAATTTAAAATTTAAATTTTTCTACATTTACTTTTTCCCCGTGCCCTTTTATGCTTTAAAATTAACATCAAAAAGGTTTTCCAACCAATATTTCAAAAAGAAAAAAAAAATTTTGTACCAAAAGGTACGGTATTGGAAAACCGGGAATTTTTTAAACTCATAAAATTTTAAAAAAAAAATTTCTTCTTTAATTTTTTAAAATTTAAAATAAAATTTTTTAATTGGGGAATTTTTTTTGGCCCAACGAAATAAAAGACCGACAACATACACTTAAAATTTAATAACGGGCCCCAAAAAATTTACATAACGGGCCCAGATTAAAGGGCACACGCACAGTTTGTTATCAAATTTGGGGGACCCCTTTTAAATTTTTATTTATTTCCACATTTTTATTTAATTTTTACTAAAATAAAATACATAAACATTTATATTTTAAAAATAAATATTGAATGTTCTAAAAATTTTAAAATGTAGTAAACATCGTACAAAGATAACTTGGGGCTTGGGCCTTAAAGTATAATGCTTGTTTTTCGCATGCTTTTCCCTATTTTTTATAAAACAAAATCACTGTTTTAAAGGGTTTGCAGAAAAAAATTTATATCTTTTGCTAAAAACCCCCGTGTTTTTTAAAACTTTTATTTACAAACGCCATTTTTTAATTTTTATTTTAAATTAAAAGTTCATAATAAACGAACATTACAACATGGTGTCAGAAGTAAAAACGTTTAATAAAATAACCTGGACATACGATAAAAAAAAATTTGGGAATAATTTATCTAAAAAAATAAAAGTTACCACCAATTAAATTAATTTTTGAAAACAAAATGGAATTATCTGGATTGTCAGTGCCCCAAATGGACGGGAATCCGAATTTAACCTGAAGCCCTTAAAAAAAATTCGAAACGTCACGCAAAAACTAAGTTTTAACGGACCTTTTAAGAAAAACTGAAGAAGCAACAGGTTTCTTACTTTCTATTATGGAATTGGTGATATAAGTGGGCGGGATATCCACCTGCAAAGTGGGAAAGATAGTGTTCCTGAAGACGAAGCCAAAAAGATGTGCGACAGCCGTTTCTACAAAAATTCAGAACTTATGTGCAACCTAAGCTCAATCCAATATTTGCTAGGTATAAATTCTACAACCAAACACAGGGAGAAGAAACCATCGATTCGTTCTTGACAAAATTACAAATCTGTGCACGAGACTGCAGTTTTGCAAACACAGACGAAATGATACGGGACCCTATTGTATTTGGCACAAATTCTTCTAAGGTTCGAGAAAAGCTAATCAACGAAGGTGCAGAATTGACCTTAGATAAAGCTGTACAAATCGCTCAAAATATGGAATATTCCAAACAGCAATTGAGTTCAATGGCATCTGCGGCGGACAAGGACGTTCACCACGTGGCGAGACCTAGAAAACGTTTTAATCCGAAGGCGGGAAAAGCCACAAGACAGAGGGACGAGAAAATGACCTGTTCTAGATGCGGACAACACATCAAGAGGACAAAACGTGTTCCAGCAAAAGGGGAAAACGTGCAGGAAATGTGGCAAACATGAATCATTTCCAGAAAATGTGTAAATCACGTAATACTGTGAACAATATAAATTGTGAGTCGGACTTATCGAGTGACGATCAGGATTTCTATGTATGCACGGTAAATGATTTCAATACTTCTCGACCTGATTGCGCAATGGTTAAACTTAAAATTGGCCGAAAGTCCGCCCCTGTAAATTTCAAAATAGATACAGGTTCTCAATGTAACTTAATACCTCAGGAAATGCTCAAGAAACTAAATTTCAAAGGCCCCTTGCTACCCTCTGATGATAGGTTATCTTCCTACACAAAAGACCCTATCCCAGTTTATGGAAAGGTCAACTTACCCTGTAAGTTCAAGGATAAAGAATCATTGCATGTTTTTCATGTGGTAGGCAATAAATCTCCAGCATTATTTAAGCTTTACAGAACTTCAAATTAGAATCTGAGATTTGATAAAACTGACCTAATGCTATAGAAAAACAACCGGTCACGTTAATAAAAAAAATCTTGACTGATTAAATACGTATTTTAAAGGCATTTGGTTTTTTCCCAAAGGTACATGCATGTTTAAACATTTAAAACCTAAAAGCTATACCTGTAATTTCCACCCAGGCCTGTTACCCTGTAGGTTTACAGGAACCGTTTAAAAAATGAGTTGAAGTCCTATGGAGGATAAAGGAATAGTCCAAAAGGTTACTAGACCGACTGACTGGGTTCAAATTTCATTAGTCTGGTTGTGGAAAAAACCCAGCAAGAAAGCTGAAGGGGTGCTTAAATCCCAAAGCACAAAACAATATCATGAGAAACCCCACACCCATGAAAGGCATAAAACGGGCAAAACCCAAATTTACAGGTTCTAAGTAATTTAGTGTATTGACGCAAACGAAAAGGGTTTTTGGTCGTAAAATTTAACGGGAAATCCTCATATTTGACGAAAATTTAATAGTCCCCAGGGTAATATCGATATTTCGGCTTCCTAGGGGAAAAAAATTTCCAAAACATATTTTGCAAAAAGACGAAAATTTTTAACTGAAAGGGGGTACTCCCAAAGTAACGCTTTTTTGTACGGGCGGGCTACGAAGAGGGACGATGCAAACCCACACGGGGTTTTTTGGGCCGAGCAAAGTGAAAAGGGGATTTAAAGGGTTTTTCCCAGACAAAAAGGTAATCGCTTCAGGAAGTTAAAAACTTTGGGGCACGTACTGAAAAGCTGACGGTCTTTTAAGCCCGAATCCGAAAAAAATCAGGGGCAATTGGTAGAAATGGAAAAAAAGCCCCAGAAAATAATCCGAGTTAAAACCATTCTTTTTGGCAATGATCACGGTAATCTGTCAAAATTTTGATTCAAAATTGGCAGAAATGGTAACCCTATGGCGTGACTATTGTTTAAAAAAGACTTGAGTTTATATGGGACAGTGCGCAAATTTGGAACGCCTTTTGAAAAAGGTTAAAGTCGCAATGACAAGGGCCCAATTCTTGGCATAATAAACCCGAAAAAGCCGTCACCATTGCAAGTCACGCCGAAGTGCACGTGGTTTAGTTGGGCACATCTTACAGGACGGCAAACCCATGGCATTTGCAATCTCAAAGCATTGACCCCTACAGAGAGAGGTTATGCTCAAATATAAAAAAGAACATTAGCTATACTTCATGGTCTTCGACGTTTCAAGCAATACTGTTACGCAAGACATACTAAAGTTGAATCTGATTGCAAACCTGTAGTTTCAGTTATGAAAAAAGAAATATGTCGGGCGACCCCCAGACTACAACGTCTCTTATTACAGATTCAACAGTTCGACATAGAAGTCGTACATGTTAGCGGGAAAAGCATTCCCGTAGCGGATACATTATCCCGTCATTTTTGTCAAGGACACGTATCCAGAATTGTCTGACGGACTTGACGTGCACGTGCACACGGTTATTAATAGTTTACCGGTTAGCGACGGAAAATTACAAGATCTCAGACTTTCCACACAGCAAGACATTCAGTTTCAGACACTGAAAACAAACAATTATTGACGGCTGGCCTGAATCTAGGCATGAGTGCCCGAATTCCATATTAGAATTTTGGAATCATCGGGATGAACTCTCGACTGTAAATGACATAATTTTCCGTGGTCAAACATTGGTCATTCCAAGTTCATTGCGAACTGAAATGATTAACGCTGTTCATGTAGGTCATATGGGAGTGACTAAAACGCTGAACAGGGCCAAGGATATTATGTTCTGGCCAGGCATGGTCAAACAGGTCACAGACCACGTGTTAGCATGCCCTTTATGCCTAACACACAGAGCATCAAATGTGAAGGAACCATTAAATCCCCACATTGTGCCCCAAAGACCCTGGCAACATATTGCCGCGGACTTATTTACGCTTGACGGACGTGATTACCTTATAACTGCGGACGTCTACAGTAATTACTTTGAAGTCGATGCATTGCCAGAAACAAAAAGTAAAACTGTTATTAGAAAATTAACAATGCATATGGCTCGCTATGGTCAAGTAGAATCATTGAAAAGCGATAACGGGCCACAGTTTAGCTCAGAAGAATTTCAAAAATTTGCTTCTGACTGGAATTTTTAAACATGTAACATCTTC
This sequence comes from Ruditapes philippinarum, assembly GCF_026571515.1. Classification (NCBI taxonomy): domain Eukaryota; kingdom Metazoa; phylum Mollusca; class Bivalvia; order Venerida; family Veneridae; genus Ruditapes; species Ruditapes philippinarum. The sequence goes on from NW_026854014.1 coordinate 93,936, forward strand.
ACCTGGATATAGCCAATCCAATGGTTTCATAGAAAAAATGGTCTCAATAGCCAAAAAATCAATGAAAAAAATGCCACGAGACCAAAACAGACCCATATTTAGCATTTCTGGAATATCGTAACACGCCTTTAAACTGCGGATATTCTCCCGCACAACTGTTAATGGGCAGACGGTTAAAATCCATTTTGCCTACAACTAATGAGCAATTGAAACCATCTTTCATTAACCACAAATCTGTAAGAAAATCTCTGCAAGAAAACAAGGTTACGCAAAAGAACTATTATGATAAGAGTTCGAGGTCACTTCCCCGCTAAACAAAGATGACTCTTGCAGGGTGCAATTTGGGAAAACTTGGAAACCAGCCATAGTTCTAAAAAAAGAAGGGGAGAGATCATACAAAGTGCAAACTGAAGATGGCGCTATTTACCGCCGTAATCGCCGCTTCATAAACAAAACGCGGGAAAAGTTCCCTATCAATACAGAGTCCTTCCCTAATATCCTCCACCAAGGTCAAGACCCTCATGATATAATCTCAAACACAGCACCTTTAAATGATACAGGTATTTCCCAGAATATTCAAAATCCTATTAGCCATGAAACAAGGTCAGGCACAGGTTATCAGACGCGCAGTGGTCGAGTAGTAAAACCTAATAAACGGTATAATACCGATGAATGGAGCACTGTTAATTAATCATCCGGAATTGATTGACATTATGATCTAAAGAAAAAAAAGAGAGAGAGAGAACAGAAATAAAATAATAGTAAAAAAAAATTGTGACTTTATAAGACTATTTAAATTGTTCTCTTCAGTATGTATATGCATTTTTAATCATCATAATTGTTTATTATCATATACAATTTTATTAACATGTGTTGCTTATTTTTTCTTTTAAAAACAGGGAGATGTAGTATCGTACATACATGATGAACTTGAGCTGACCTATGTATAATGCTTTTGTTGGCCGCAAAAGCTCCGTATTTCTAGTAAATATAAGATTTCACAATGATTAAGGGTTCGCAGAAATAAATTGATATCTTGTGCTGACACACTCGTCTGTTTAAAATACTCATTGTACCAACGCACTGGTTTAATTTCTATTTAAAATGTTCAAATAAACGAACCATTAACAACATTTACATAAAACATAAACACACAAAACTATTTCAAATACAAGCAAAATGCAAAAATATATTGCAATATGTATTGTTACACCCCTAATGCTTATCGTTATATTTCCGATAAATGCTGTAAAACTGTGTGAAAATGGGGACGAATATGTTTAACCTACATTTATGGCCTAGCATATGTGATTTCTAGGTAGTATTAACCAAGGAGATGCTGAATCATGCTCTGAGCTGTCTGAAAATTTTGTTATATTCAAAATTCAGTCATGTTTAAACATGTTTGCTTTCCTATAAAAAAATTGTAAACAAAACAACTGAAACTATTCTTTTTATCAGTGTTTTCACAGAAAGTAAAATCCTGTTGTAAGATGTAATTTAAAAAATGCTTATTTGTTAAAAAATATCAACTTGGAATTTATCATGTTCAGCCATGTTTGATCATGTATGACTATGTTATTCTCTTAGTAGTAAATGGGTCAATGTGTCAGTAATTATTAAAGCGTTTAAGGCTATTTTTACACAAAGTTGAAATGTATGGATACTTTTTTATCCAAAAGAATAACTTATTTGATGAAAGTAACAAGAAAAAAAAGAGATTTGTTTGATTTTTTTCTATATAAATTTATCATGTTTATTCATGATTGAATATGTTGATTTCTTGTAAGATTGTTTGCAGAAAAAAACAATCTTTATGATTTTTACCTCTCCCTGAAAGTCATTATAATATTACTTGAAATAAATACAGATGTTTTATTGAACAAATTGTAATTTTCATCCACAATCATGTTTGATGGTCAAACATGTTTATAAGACATGATTGACCAACATGGTCAATGAGGAAAAGAACATGTTTGTACACATCTTATCATGTTTAATCATATAACATGATTTCTTTTTCGCTAGGGTCCCTTTTGATGCCAGTTTTTAATATTTCAGTTATTTTTTTATTAATTTAATTTCGGACTTTATTATATAAAAATTAGTCATCTTATTAAAACTACTTCTGTAGTATTTGTTGAATACATGTAAGTTGTTTTCTTTGTACTTTAATACAGTGAAACCCCTCATTAGGGCCACCTATAAATTCAAACTACCTTGATAATTAAGACCTCTTATTCAATGTCCCATTTAATTGTTTTGCATTTTCCCCTACCCAAATTGGCAATATAAAGACAACCCTAATATTCAGGCCACTAAATATTCCCTGGGTCCGAAAAGTGGTCTAAATAGCGTGATATCACTGTATATCATATAGACAGGCAGACCAAATGCTTACATCCACATCAACATAGCTAACTGATTAAACAATGACAGCTAACAAAGTAATTATCGTTTAGTGAGAACAATGAAGAATTTTTCTACCATGAAATAACAATGGTAATTGTTATTTTGACATCACGTTACATTATTATATCGGCTATCGTATCAAATTAAATGCCCTACAGTTGTTATTTGTCTAATAATGACCGGGTCAGCAGTCCAGTATAAACACACCTGAAATAAAGCAAACCACATGTGCACTTACCATACTATAAGTAATATATGAATTATTGTTTGGGATCAAATTTTTTCTATATATTTGTGTCCCTGTAAATGTAGAAAAAAAACTACGTAACAGTCACGTTCTTTTTGTGGTTATATAGTTTACAATGTAAATGTAATACAATTTACTCATGTCTTAACGTGAGAGTATTTTTTCCGATCTGAATACAACAGAACAGGATTTCTATTTAGCATACAGATCACTGATGTAACTTTATAATGATGTAAATTAAATTACATTTTCTTTTATGAATAACTTGCATAATTTATTGCGTCAGGATTTAACAAAAGGTTACAACAAGGTGTGTCTTAGCTTATAACCGGCACTTTCACAGAATAATATTGAATATCAAGCAGTTTATAACAAATTAATTAGACAAGATAAAGCATTTCATTTCCTTTTCTTTTTTGCAATGGGCACCTATAAGTAGAACCACTGACGTTGGTAAACTAGCTGGATAGCTATCTCACATGAAGAATCCGAAGATGCTGGCGCAGTTTGAACCTACAGACATAAGAGGCAAGTGGCTGAAAGTTAAGGACCTTAACCACGATGCCAAAGATGTCTCTAATAGCAATTTTTCTCATGATTGAAAAGACAAGTTTTTTTTTCTCATATTGAAGTACAATATAGTGAATATACATAATTATATATCTATACAAGTGACATTTTACACCCTTCAACCCCTAACAGTAATACATGTATAATTTTAATTCAAAGGTATAAGTAAACTGTCTCAGTTTCAAAGAAGATACCATATTCACATGTATACTTCAGTTATTTAACAATAAATATCCTATTTCTAGACTACCATTTTTACTTTCATTCTTTTATGATCCATAAAATAATATCGTATTTCGAACTATACATGTTTTTATTAAAGGCATCAAAGGACGTATTATATAACATTAACAATCTATTTGTAATTATTTAATTATGCAATAAAAAAATTAGTACCAGAGCAAAAAAAAAATCTCAAGTTCCTTAAAAATAAATCTACCATAATCTTGAATAAAAATTAAAATTTTGTTTACATGATATAATCATATAAATCTTGTTTCATCAACTCATTTTCACTTTGTTTCATTTATTAAATAAAATGTAACAATGAACAAGAGCTGTCACTTGATTTTTCAATTAAAACAAGAGGGCCATGATGGCCCTGAGGTCGCTCACCTGTATATAGGCCCCTGGAGCGGGGCCAGTTAAAACCCCAGTGCTTTTATTTGAACAAACTTGGAAGACACCGATTAGAAGATGTTTCATGATGTTAAGTTTTTACTACACACATATAATGACAAGAGGGCCATGATGGCCCTGAGGTCGCTCAGAACAGACTTGGTAGACACCCATAAGAAGATGTTTCATGCTAAACATCTAAGTCCTAGCTCATTGGGTTTTTTTAAAAGAAGATTTTTTAAGTTTTTACTATACACATATAGTTAAAAACAATAACACCCCTGGGGCAGGGCCAGTTTTGACCCCCGGGCTTTTATTTGAACAAACTTTGTAGATATTTACTTAAAGATGTTTCAGTTATAATATCTAAACTCAAGCTATTTGGGTTTTTTCAAAGAAGATTTTTAAGTTTTTGCTATACACATATAAGGAAAATCAATGACCCCCGGGGCAGGGCCAGTTTTGACCCCAGGGCTTTTATTTGAACATACTTGGTAGACACCCATTAGAACATGTTTCATGCTAAATATCTTAGCTCTAGCTCTTACGGTTCTTTAAAAGAAGATATTTAAAGATTTTTCTTTCGGTTGCCATGGCAACCAGAGTTCTGCATGAAATGGAATTCTTTGAACAATCTTGATAGAGCTTCATACAAAGAGTATTCCTGCCAAGTTTCATTAACATTGGCCTTGCGGTATCATAGAAGATGTCCTTAGAATATTTAAAATGTGGACGGACGACAGACGACGGACGCCATTTGGTTGGCCATCCTAAAAGCTCACCTGCACTTTGTGCAAGGTGAGCTAAAAATAGGAAAAACTCTGCAAAAAGCTAACTGGGACCTCTGCCCATCATGTGAAACAAGAAAACAAGTGTAGGTGATAAGCTTTTGCCCCCAGCATAGAGCCATGTTAGACTGCACATCCTGTGCCGTCTCATAGTCTTATTCACATCATTGTTGGTCTCTCATTTAGAATCCATACAAGTCCCTCACAGGCCTAACAGCTCCGCTATTTTTAACTTAAAGAGTAGATTCAGTACAGCCCTCTAATGATATTCATTTCATTCAGTAAGAATTGTACCAGTGATTTCATTGAACTCAATAACCCTGTTTTAAGCTTTTACATCACTATAGCGCCATGCATGCACTCAGGTTCAGTGCAGTCACTTTATCATTGGAAGCTAAACTTTTGTATTAAGATATTAAAGTCCCATAAGCATTATAAGAACGGTTCCGATTTCCAAGCCGGGATCCAGAATTTAGAAAAATAGCTCTTCAAAGGTAACACTTTTTATTATGTATATTTTAAAATTCCAAAACTGCCAGCAAAGGTTATATGCATGCTAGTAATGGATGCAGGACCTTAAATAAATTAATACAACAAGATTGATAACGAATGATTCACACTAAAGTTACCTCATAAAAAATATATATCATGTAATTAACAGCTGCACTATACATATATACAAGTCTTTCTTCATAAACATTTTACACAGTGGCTTGGTTTTCAGACTGATTTATTTATTACCATTAAGTATTTACTACAGATAAAATATTCCCAGCTCATCCCAGACCTTACAAACAAAACTCAAAAGAAAAATTATTACTACAAGATAATGTTCTCTTTGTTAAAGCAACTCTCTCACAACTTTGAGCAAAAAAAAATTGAGCCGTGTTATGACAAAACCAACTTAAAGTATGGATCCAGACCAGCCTGCGCATCTGCGCAGTCTGATCAGGATCCATGCTGTTCGCTATTAAGTTTCTCTACTTGTTATATGGTCTGTAAGCGAACAGCATGGATCCTGATCAGATTGCGCGGATACGCAGCAGTGAGTGGTCTGGATCCATGCTGGTCGCAAACCCATTATGTTGGTTTTGTCATGACGCGGCTCAATTGTGTAATAAAAACCTCAAAACCTTTATTTTATATGAAATAATTTGAAGGCTTACAGTGCTTGTTTTTATCATTATTTCTTCATCACCTTTAAATCTATTGACAGATTTCATAATTTCCCTATCTGCAATAATGAGACTTATAATAACAGGAAAGAATTTCACAATTTTTTAAAGCAGCACTTGACTTTGTACAGTATTAGTCAGACTGAATAATATTAAATGTCTTTTAATACTATTCGCAGTGCCTATAGTTACAATAGTACTTTTTGAGATCAGCATGGGGCAGATAGTCAGAGTGTTCTCAATAACCTTTTTTTTTAAATTCCATTTTTAAAGGATAAAGTATAGAGCCAGCTCATTCAAGTGAGATACCCATATAGAGAGTATTTTTGGGGGGAAAAAAATCAAAATTTGAGTTAAACTAGAACTCCGCGAGTAGGATGTGTCGCCTTGTGAACAATATAGTTTAGGAGAAATGGCCAAGACAAAATTGAAATTTGAAAATCAACAAAGGGCAATAACTCAAAAAATAAGAAGTGCAGAGCAGCAGTTTCTGTGCACTGCACTTCTTATCAATAAGATCTATCATCCTATTAAGTTTCAAGTCTAAAACTTTTATAATTTATTAGAAATGGCCCGGACAAAAATACAGTATGAAAATTAACAAAGGGCAATAACTCAAAAAATAAGAAATGCAGAGTACCAGTTTTTGTGCACTGCACTTCTTTTTAATGAGATCTATCATCCTATGAAGTTTCAAGTACATAGACTTTATACTTTAGGAGAAATGGCCCGGATAAAAATAAAGTATGAAAATTAACCAAGGGCAATAACTCAAAAAATAAGAAATGCAGAGTACCAGTTCTTGTGCACTGCACTTCTTTTTAATGAGATCTATCATCCTATGAAGTTTCATGTCCATAGCTTTTATACAAAATGTAGTTTAAGAGAAATGGCCCAGACAAAAATGAAATATGTAAATTAACAAAGGGCAATAACTCAAAAAATAAGAAGTGCATAGTAGCAGTCTTTGTGCACTGCACTTCTTCTCCATGAGATCTATCATCGTAAGAAGTGTCAAGTCCATTGCTTTCATAGTTTAGGAGAAATGGCCCGGACAAAAATAAAGTATGAAAATTAACCAAGGGCAATAACTCAAAAAATAAGAAATGCAGAGTACCAGTTCTTGTGCACTGCACTTCTTCTTAATGAGATCTATCAACCTATGAAGTTTCAAGTCCATAGATTTTATACTTTAAGAGAAATGGCCCGGACAAAAATAAAGTATGAAAATTAACTAAGGGCAATAACTCAATAAATAAGAGGTGCAGAGTAACGGTTCTTGTGCACTGCACTTCGGGTCATTATAAGAAGCATGCATACCAAGTTTTAAGTCAATCCGATTTATAATGACTGACTTATGCTCCGGACAAGCTTAAGGGGACACCGACAACGACGCCGACACCGCCGACGCCGACACCGCCGACAAAAGTAACCCCTATATGTCGCCTTTTTCAAGGCGACACAAAAAGTGAATTAAATGGCGTGGATTTCAAACAGAGGTACAGAGGTTCACTTTATGAAAAAATAACTGATTTTTGCAAAAAAATTAATCCCCAACAACATTTTAAGTAAACCTAGCTGTTAGTGACTACAATGAGCAAGCTAATAACACACTTAACTGAGGCCATCTTATAATAAAAAAATTATAATTATATGCACCTACTAGTTGATACAATATCACTAAAACCTAAACTTGCTCTTTACAGACAATTTGAGTGCAGGCCTGCAAATCAATGCTTCCAGCAACATTGTACAAATGAGTCGCGTCATGACAAAACCAACAAAGTGCGTTTGCAACCTGCCTGCGCATCTGTGCAGTCTGATCAGGATCCATGCTGTTCGCTTACAAACCCTATTACAAGTACAGAAACTGATAGCGAATAGCATGGATTATGATCAGACGGATGCCCAGGCTGGTCTAGATCCATGCTGGTCGCAAACCCATTAATATTGTTCGTTTTGTCATGACACGGCTCAAATATAATATCATATAAATTTTTTTTACTTAAAATGATTTTTTATTATTATTTTTTTAAAATGAAAGCTGGACAACTGCAGCTAAGATATTTATATTAGCAGAACATTAAAGTTAAACTTATTATAAACAAAGGACAGTTCTTTTAAAAAAAAAAGTAATGCTTCACAAGATTGTACATTACATTTTGTTACATTTAAGTCAGCATGTTGCTGTTTTAATCTCTGATTTTATTTACAATACAATGTAATCTGATCACACTAACATTTTTTTATGTCAACATTTTAAAATCTAATTTAGTCCCTATCAAATTTAAAATCAAGTCTTAACTTTCATGAACAATAACTTTAATTGCTGCTTAAGGATAGAAAAAATTTACCTATCTGTCAGGTATACAATCATAATTATAGTGTCAAAAGATTACAGCTAGAGGGACATATGTGCCTAGCATAGGGTGTTGACCTCAGAGTAAGTCGATGATGACCTTTCACATATAGTAATGTTCATCCTTATAGTTAAATTTTACTGTATCTTAGATGATCTTGTTATGGGAACATATCTTAACACATTTATCTTTATTTCAGAATTTCAGTGATAACAAAATATTAAGGGCCTGTATCATTTTTTGCATTTATTGCAATAAGCAACCGTGCTATCTACAATTATATAGTCATATGAGATATTTTCAATTTATCAGTCATACAATACTTTTAAATTACAAAAAATATATTCACTGACCTTTATACATGTATATATAAGACCAGGTAACCAAATGGTAGTTCTAAACTAATGTTAACTGTTAAAAAATCAATCACGTAGAGTAATAAATAAACATTAAGTAAATTCCAATATCGAGCTTTAGTTCTAATAGATTACTTCTCTTGTTTACCATGGACCGACAATCTGACATTAAAAAGTACCTGGATTATAGTTATGGCCCCAAGAAACATTTTTTCATGTCATTAGATTTAGTCAATCTAAAACCATAATACATGGTAATCAATATAAAATCTTTTTTAACTCCCTCTTGCCTCGGACACCTGAGTAGATCCCCCAATGTTCTGCAATGTTCTAGCTGGACAGCTCCACAAAACAATCCGAGGTCTCTGGCGGGGTTCAAACCCAAAGCGTTGAGGGGAAGTGGTTTGGAGTCAGATACCTTAACCTGTGACTTGACAATCGACTTGTGACTTAAGAATATTTTGGAAATTTCCCATATACTCCGAGGGTACAGAAAACTTTACAGTTACAGCTTCAAAAATAAGTCCAATAGGTTTGTAAAGCTTAAAAAGTGGATTAGCGGGGAAAAACCCACATTTTCCGAGTCCAAATTATAACATCTACTGACGCCCTTTTTAAGAGAAATTGGCAATGATTAAGCAGTGAAAGTTGAAACCTTGCATGGTAACTATCATGGTTAAAATGATAACATTGCAGGATCCCATGATTCAGCCTTTCCATAATGGTGGTAATCAATGCAATTTGCTTAGTAATACTGGGACACACCCTCTATTGACATGGCTTATGAAAATGCCGTAATCTTACAATCACTTAAGCCATGTGGGTTCAAAACCAATCAAAGGCAAGCCATAAATGTTTCATTGGGCAAGAATTTAAACTTTACACTTATGCTCAGGTACTGGTTGGTTCCAGGAACGTATTCATTTAAGTGTATTTAAATTTTAAAGCCTTTTTACACAATCAAACTTAAAATTTCAATTCTGTATACAATTTACTATTCAATTATTGTACTTCACAAACTCATGAATAATTAAAGCTATCTCTGGCTTAATAATCAACATATTAATTTGAATTATCATATGAATTTGCAGCCATAGTAAATATCAGCTAAATAAGCAGACAGACATTTATGGGTATTAAAATCTGACTATTCAATAAAAGCAGGAAGTAATATTGAATGTAATTAAATCTACAGTCAGCTGGATCTCTACATCACAGTACCTTGGTATCTAATGGTGCTTTAAATATTTTACACACAGAGGCTCCATAGGGGTCCTTAAGCTTATGTTAAAGCTGGAAAAATGCTTTCACTGAGTCACCAACACTTTTGATTCCTCCTCAAAATTCAAATATAACCAACTCCAAATGAGGTCATCAGTATCAAATAAGTAAATACCAAAATAAACATTTTTATAATCCAATATTTAAAGTAATATGATAAGAGTAAAATATTGAGGCTGAGGTATTTTATTAAGGATACAGCTAGTATTCAGGTATAACCGCAAATTCATCCATTTCAATACTTGTTCTAAAAGGAGGGAATATCCAAGCTTAAATCACTCAATACAAATTAATTTTCTATCTAATTTTTATTGTTAATTAGCTTCATCCAATCAAACCTGTTGTTTATACTGTAAAGACAATATGTTTGTACACCCTCCCCATCCCCCCCACCCCCGTCCCACACAGATACATGTACACACACCAAAATAATTTAGCTGGGGAAACCTCAAATTATATAAGACTATTCTCTGCCTTATTAAATACAAAAGCAGTTACAACTGGAATAAACTGAATTCAGCAACACTTCAATCCATTAATAACATCAACATATTTATCTCTGAACTTGACACAGCTGCCATAATCACATATGTATGCCACGACTTTAATTAACTAAACCAAGCTTTTGCCTGCACATCCATGCAGTCTGATTGTCTTAATTCAATACTGTCAGCAAATTAATACAACTATTTATATGGCCAATTTCCATATAAATAAAAGCTGAGCATAAACTGAGGGCTAAATTATAACAGTTAACTAGAACTCCGCGAGTCGGATGTGTTGCCTTGTGAACAATGTAGTTTAGGAGAAATGGCCAGGACAAAAATGAAATAGGAAAAATAACAAAGGGCAATAACTAAAAAAATAATAAGTGCAGAGCAGCAGTTTCTGTGCACTGCACTTCTTATCAATAAGATTCTATCATTCTATGATGTTTCAAGTCCATAGCTTTCATACTTGAGGAGAAATGGCCAGGACAAAAATAAAGTAAGAAAATCAACAAAGGGCAATAACTCAAAAAATAAGAAATGTAGAGTACCAGTTCTTATGCACTGCACTTTTTCTTAATCAGATCTATCATCCTATGAAGTTTCAAGTCCATAACTTTTATACTTTTTGAGAAATGGCCTGGACAAAAATTGAGTATGAAAATAAACAAAGGGCCATAACTCAGAAATTAAGAAATGCAGAGTACTGATTCTTGTGCACTGCACTTCTTCTTAATGAGATCTATCATCCTATGAAGTTTCAAATCCATAGCTTTTATACTTAAGGAGAAATGGCCCGGACAAAATTAAAGTATGAAAATAAACAAAGGGCAATAACTCAAAAAATAAGAAATGCAGTGTACCTGTTCTTGTGCACTGCACTTCTTCTTAATGAGACCTATCATCCTATGAAGTTTCAAGTACATGGCTTTTATACATTAGGAGAAATGGCCCGGACAAAAATAAAGTATGAAATTAACAAAGGGCAATAACTCAAAAATTAGGAAGTGCAGAGTACCGGTTCTTGTGCACTGCACTTCTTCTTAATGAGATCTCCTATGAAGTTTCAAGTCCATAGCTTTTTTAGTTGAAGAGAAATGGCCCGGACAAAATTAAAGTATGAAAATTAACAAAGGGCAATAACTCAAAAAATTATTACGGGTTATTGAAAGAAGCATGCATACCAAGTTTGAAGGCAATCAGACTGATAGTGACCGATTTATGCTCCGGACAAGCTTTAGGGGACGCCAACAACGACGCCGACACAGACGCCGCCGACAAAAGTAACCCCTACATGTCACCTTTTCAAGGCGACACAAAAACACAAGCAAATTTAATTCAAAATTTTGTCTTAAATGCTTTTACATGAAGCGCTTATAAAATCAAACTTAATATCATACAGTTTTATATTGCTGACATAAACTTTAGAGTAAAAAAACTTTATTTCTGTAAAATTCCATAACGAAAATTAACAGAATTTACAGCCCAGACAAATGCGATCAAAAAGACATTTTATGGTGTTAAATCTCAGAGAAAATACCTATAAACAGATAAGCTAACATTACATATCAATCACTTTAACTCACATTTCCACAGAATAATCTAACCAGTTAAATATTATCATATCAAATATTGATGAAAATCTCTATTTCCGAGGGGAAATAATGATACATTCTAGGACACAATATTCTTGTATCCTTCAAAAAATTACTTAATTGCACTGGATATATTGTCAAACTAAATGTCAAAATGAAATTGACATGTAAATCAATAACAAAATGTCTAAACGAAATTGAAGTTAATCAGTAAAAAATGTCAAAATAAAGAAAAATAATCAATGAAAAAATGTCAAAATTAAATTGGCATTAATCAATGTAAAATATATTAAAATGACAATGAGATTAATCAATGAAAAAAATAATGTCAATATGAATTTGACAATAATCAGTGAAAATAATGCCAAAACGAAAATAAAATTAATCATTGTAAATAATTATAAAACCAATTTAAATATAATAACAAATTGTAGTAATTGGTAGATTACAACAATTCCAATTGCACTTTAATCAAATATAGCTGTAGGGTTTGTCACAGTCAATCTTGACAACAATCAAATTATAAGGAAATAACCAATATTTTAAATAATTAAATGAATATAATTGCATTTACATATATATAGCAGCTATAAATATTGTAACAAAAGCCAACTTTTCAAACAGAACAATATATTATGTAAAGTTAGCAAATTTTAGCCCTTTTACTTGTTTATAGTTTTTTAGCAATATGCAATGCGCATTATTATACATAATTGAATTTGGGCCTGAAAAATGAACATTAAGAGTATTGAAAATATAAGTATGTAAGCAATGTAATTGGTTTTGAAAATCAGTCACAAGTTAAAACTGCACTCATTGAATGCACTATAAAGTTCAATCCCCTGCAGTGACCTTGACCATTAATTGACATAATGATTTGGGCATGAAAAAATGTGTACCTGCAATTAATGGTAAAATCCAATCATACATTATATGCAGAAGTATAATATGGATCATAAAACTGCACTCGAGAAGTGCACTAAGTTTAATCCACTGTTGTGACCTTGAACTTTGACATAGGTGCATGGATTTTAAACATAATTCAAAGTGGCTTATAGTTAAACTTACCGTATGCTTGAGTGTAAAGGTTTAAACCTATAAGCACCTTACATAAAACAAATATCAATAGTACATGCCACTAATATCTGGAAACAAAGTTCTAAACAGCTCAAGTGAATTTGTTATTAAAATAAATGCTCCATCAATTATTAGGGTCACTTAAAAATCTGGCTATAATCAGTCTACAGAATACATGTAAAAGATGCAGGTCAGATAACTGACCAATATGATACCTGATCATGTACAATAATGTATCTTATACATTGTTAATTGTTTAATAGCTTATTGATTGGTAATATCATTACCTTTATAATCTCACGGCTATGCCAATAGATAGTGTATTTATGTTTGTTTAACATATTCACACAGCCTTTGAGCAAATTTTATGTTAAAACAAAATTGTCTAAATCAACAAATCCATATTACCAATGTTTCTTGCATTCAGATCATGGAAGGGAGTGGGTATTTGATAATATGACCCTATTTTATTTCCAGTAATTTATTCAAAATAATGTTTATCAAAGAAATATTCAAGAAAAAAAAACACAGAAAACATTAATTATATCAAGCCTGGAACAAAAATACAGTCATTAGTCCTGAGAAAGCAATACTGACAACAGTTTTAATGGGTCTTTTCCAGATTTATACCTGGAACTGGAAAAAGTTTCATTTCAAAAAGTCAGTTTTAAAAGTCAAAGTTTAAAGTTGCATGTCTCCATATGAGCCCAAATATTAAAGGAACAACATACTAAAATTTTAAGAAAAGTAAAAGATTCAAAATTTAAGGACTGATTTTGCAGTATTTATCACTATATTTCTACTGTGTGGCTAATCATTAATTAAGGGCATATTCTGATCTCTTTCAATTATTTATATGGATTGTAGTTGCTGTTTGCCATGCATAATTAATAATTAATTCACTTCACAATCTTTTACTTTTAAATACATTTTCAAAATTTTCATGAAAATTAGCATGAATATGGAGGCATGCTGCTTTAAATTAAGCCAAATTGATTATTACAACAACATTATTTTCTCACATATCAACATTTCTATATATTATAATTTATGCAGAATTTACTGTTAGTTACTTTTACCAAACTTGAAAGCAATGACAAATCAATATATAAAAATGTTGTAAACTCATGCATTTTTGAGTTTATTAAGCTCATAACTTGCTTCTGCTAAATTTATTGAAAGCACTGCACATTATAAACCAGATATATGCATATTACTAAATTGCTGATAATTCATTACTGCTGAAATAGTGGGTTCAAATCCTGACAGGGACGTTAGATACTTTTGTGTGAGGAAGCTTTCCAGCTAGCTTACAGGACATTGGTGGTTCTATACTTTCTACCTTTTTCACATTTAAATGTTGACGTTTGCCGAGATAATGTTATGCTATTGAAGTAGTATTTTGACTTCCATAAAAAACATTAAATCATTATAATTATCTGTTATAATTTTCAAAATGCAATGGAAGCAAAAGATGGCTCAGCTATAAGTATATGGTCAATAAATCACTTTTTGGATACCGTACATAAGTTATAACAAGAAACAAAACTAAACAAAATTACTAAAAATAAAACTAATAGCATTTTTATGCATAATGGGCCTTTAAAACTATGTATTCTTTTTTCAATATATGAGCCGTGTCACGACAAAACCAACATACATGTAGTGGGTTTGCGCCCAGCATGGACCCAGACACCTGCGCATTCGCGAAATCTTTTTTCAGGATCATGTGTTCGCTTACCAAACCATTAAAATGGAGAAATGCCCAGGAACAGCAGGGATCCTGATCACCTGCGGGATGCACAGGCTGGTCTGGATCCATGCTGGTCGCAAACACACTATGTTGGTTTTGTCATGACGCTGCTCAAATTCTTGAATCTCTTGATTGTACTATTATTGGTATGATCTGATATAATCAGTCATTATTTTGTTACAGGATAAGATTTCTTATAGCAGCTGCTGTCATGAAATAATAGCATCACTTAATCTTCTTCAAAATAATGATTTTTGTCATTTTGTCTTTAACAGTATAATATAACAAGGTAACATCTGCTTTAAATCATTTTGTCAACGCATCACTTTTGATCAAAAATATTTTTTTGGTTAAGATCATTGACTTCAAACCAGTCATGCTCCTCACTGCAGTAGGTTCGAATCCCGACAGGGACTGTGGTTTTTTAATGTCAGGAAGCTTATCCGGTTAGCTTATGCAATGTTGGTACTAATCTACTGAAGTGCCCTTAAATAAAGCATGGTCTTCCTCCACCAGCAAAATGGAAAATTCATCATATGACCTATACCATGTTGGTACGAAGTTCAAAACTCAACCAAAAAAAACAACAAGAGGGCCATGATGGCCCTGAGGTCGCTCACCTGTATATAGGCCCCTGGAGCAGGGCCAGTTTAAACCCCAGGGCTTTTATTTGAACAAACTTAAGACACCCATTAGAAGATGTTTCTTGATGTTAAGTTTTTACTACACACATATAATGAAAAACAATGACCTCTGCCCTTCCCCACCCCCTCCCCCGGCAGGGCCAATTTTTACCCAAGGGCTTTTATTTGAACAAACTTGGTAGACACCCATAAGAAGATGTTTCATGCTAAACATCTAAGCTCTAGCTCATTGGGTTTTTAAAAGAAGACTTTTTAAGTTTTTACTATATGCATATAGTTAAAAACAATGACACCCCTTTGGCATGGCCAGTTTTGACCCCAGGGATTTTATTTGAACAAACTTTGTAGACACTTACCAGAAGATGTTTCATGCTTAATATCTAAACTCTAGCTATTTGGGTTTTTTCAAAGAAGATTTTTAAGTTTTTGCTCTACACATATAAGGAAGATGAATGACCCCCCGGGGCAGGGCCAATTTTGACCCCAGGGCTTTTATTTGAACAATCTTGGTAGACACTCATTAGAACATGTTTCATGCTAAATATCTTAGCTTTAGCTCTTTGAGTTCTTTAAAAGAAGATTTTTTAAGTTTTTACTATATGCATATAGGGAAAATCAATGACCCCCTAGGGCGGGGCCAATTTTGACCCCAGGGCTTTTATTTGAACAAACTTGGTAGACACTCACTAGAAGAGGTTTCATGTCAAATATCTAAGCTCTACCTCTTTCGGTTTTTTAAAAGAAGATATTTAAAGTTTTTTCTTTCGGTTGCCATGGCAACCAGAGTTCTGCATGGAATTAAAAGTCTTTGAACAATTTTTAAAGGTGCCCACCAAAGGTACATTCCTGTGAAGTTTGGATGAAATTGGCTCAGTGGTAAATGAGGAGATGTTTTCCTCGGTTGCTTTTTGGCAATTTAATAGTACAGAACTGATACAGTTATTTAGTATTTTGTATGGAAGTCAAAATACCACTTTGTTTACATTTTGCTAGATTTTTACTTAAAAATTACTTTTTATTACGCTCACTCATCAAACAAGAGCTGCCAGAGGACAGCAATGCTCGACTATTCGATAGAGTTGTCACAAGGATGTTTCATTGAGTCTATAAAAAGGGGCATATATATGTAAATAAGTAGATCAGAGTTATGGAACCTGTGCCAATCATGTTAAAAATGTATGTTAAGTTTCATTCTATTCCCTTCGGAAGTTAGGGAGATACCAGCTTAGAAGCAAAAAATTAACCATAAGTTTCATTGAGTATGAAAAGGGGCATAAATTTGGAAATAAGCAAATCAGAGCTGTCCGGTGACAGCATCCTGGAAAATTAGAACAGTTATCAAAAGACCTTTAACCAAAGTTTCTAAGTTTCAAAGGGGCATAATTCTGCAAATATTGCAGGCAGAGTTATGCAACTTTGCAAACTGATGTACAATGTTACTATAAAAAAGTATTGTAAATTTCAATTGAATATCTCAAGCAATAATTGAGGTATTTGACTTTACAAAAAACTTTAACCAAAATTTGGTTAAAAAGGGGCATAATTCTGTAAATATTGTAGGCAGAGTTATCCAACTTGTCAATTTGATGTACATTGACATTGTTACTATAAATAAGTATTGTAAGTTTCAATTGAATATCTCAAGCAATAATTGAGATATTTGTCAGACTTTACAAAAAACTTTAACCAACACAGACGCCGAGGTGGACGCCGGGGCGATTGCAATAGCTCTCCATATTCTTCGAATAGTCAAGCTAAAAATTGAATGTTACACCTTAATATTCAGCTCATCATGCAAATATTGGAAATTCCATTTTGTTCTTAACATAAAATTACCCTTAGTTATGAGGCCTCGAATATGTTGTACTAAAATATCCCTTATATTGTAAGAAGATTAGTAGTCCTGTACATAAAATACAACCTTTTATACTTAAACAATGTTGTTTTATAAGACCTATTTTTTATTTATAATTGTTGAAGAGACATTTGGCCAGAGGTAAATAGATGTAATTTAGGAGAAAAAGTGTAGACTAAAATGCTGGTATCTATTACCTGGTACTGTTACCCAACACATTCACAAGCAATGGCCTGCTTGTTTGCATGATATTTTACTCATTACAGCCTTACAATGATTTAATGTAGTAATACTTAGGTAAACATTCTGATAATTAAACAGGTTTTCATCACATTGCCCATTAATATGTACTTAGGTGGTATTTGTGGAAAACCCTTTAACACTAACAGGCCTCATATCATATGATATGTAAGTAATTTTACGCATGCATACAAGGACGGAATCCCCCAATGTTTACAAGGTCACTTTTGACAGAGCACAGGTGATAGTTATTTGAAATGAAAAATTCTAAACATATTGCTGAACGGACACTTAGATTTCGTCTCCTTCATACATTTGCTTGATTTAATATCAATTTTTAAAGTTCAAAAGTAAAAATCAAGCATTCAAACAGAAAAAAATATGGGTACTGCTTCTGTACGGGAACTGCTCACATGCCAGTATTGTAATTTAATTTTATTTGTAACTGATAAAAGTTTTTAAGATATTCAATATTCATAACATCTTCATTTAGAAACACAAGTTTGCATAGTCATTATCGTTTTAGGTTATTTATTTTAAAACTACCGTATGGAAAGCCTTAACAGTGCATATAGGGTAGTTGTCTGGACTCCAAACGTCTATAAATTTTGGCCTGTACGGCTAGCCACTGCCTATCCAAAAATAACCCTGTTGTCTCTGACCAATGATTAGTCGGGCTACTCCACTGTTAGCGAGAGTAAATGTAAGTTAGTTCTTAGAACTAATGTTTAAGATGAAGTTAATCAATAACTAAAGTGCCGGTTATAACACACTGATACACCCTTCATCAGTTTGTTAATCCACATAGTTCATCATTAACGATTTCCAAATCGAAAATGTCGGTGCTGCAAACCTTAAAAATCCAACAACCAGGGTTGTTTAACCCCTTAAAATTAAATGATCAAGGTAAAGTTGTTTACTTTTACTAAAATAAAATTGTTAATCATACTTAATTACCTGTTTAAAGTTTACTTTTGGTAGCACACCACAGTAATGTAAGCCACAGCTTCGAATGGCCAGGGAGGATTTCTTGGATATAGTGAATATTCTGGATTTAAATGACTGGTTGTCTTTAAAATGCATTTTCAGCATAAAATTTGTTTTTGTGACATCTAATATGATCACTGGCAAATTCGAAAACATGGCCAGAAATCACATGCTGTTGATTATGAATGTCAAGGCCGCCATTTTTTGTAAACATTGCTTTTATACAGCATGCACGGTAAAAAGAAGTCATTTTACAGGGGGGTACAAACTTTTAGCAGTAGCAAAAAATCGACCTGGTTGAGGACTAGTTTCTTTGTTGATATTTTGCATGTATAGGGAGTTGCTAAAGCAGAGACGGTGTTCCTTTAGCCTGTATATTTGCAGATATTTTTTGCCAGAGGGTCGAAATGTGTTGTTTTGGGTCTCGGGCCACTGTAGATTTTGGGCTTCAACGGAATGAATTGCAAATTTTTTGACTGCCTGCCTATTGCAGATGGGATAATTTCTTTGTAGATTTGCAATCTTATGTCATATATGTTCTCAACAAAATGTGTTTTCTTTTTCCAGGTTGTGTAGTTTGGTATCAGAATTATTAGACGTATTGCTTGTAGGACATTGACGGCAGGAACTTGAAATTAACTGTGGAGTGCTACCTTAAGGTAAAACGATTTTTTTT